>NC_134401.1:98109120-98412155 GCF_050003625.1 Haematobia irritans | reverse complement strand
ACTCTGAAAAATATGAACCGATATGCTCTATTACTTCTGAGCCAAATTTGCACTAGTTCCGGATCCAAAAAGAATATTTTCATGTTTTTTTTTTTGGCTACGCTTTTTTGCTGGGTATTTGAATTTGAATTTTCGAAAAATCGGATAAAAATTGCGGTGTCTAGATACTCAAGACCACAAATCGGAGGGTCTATTTGTATGGGGGCTATATCAAAATCTGAACCGTTATATTCCATCTTCGAACATGACCTTCGTTTCCGTTGCGCAAAATTTAAGAACGATAGCTTCATTATTGAAGACTGTAGCTTGATATATAAAAATAATTTGTGGATGCAATCACGAAACTAATTAATCAATAATTTTTGAAATTAATTTAATAAAGAGAAGAATTTTTGGTTTCACTCAAATATTTTTTTTAATCCATTGAATATTTTATTTGAAATATTTTCGTTATATATTTTGTCGGTGTATAAATTGTTATTTGGATTCAGATCACTTTGCAGTTTACCACCTGCATATGACGTGCTAACACATTCATACAAAACTTAAATGTCCCCTAATCTCACGAGAGACAATATTTTAAAGCTCTCAGTGTTGAAGTCTTCTCTTAAGCAAATGTGGCGCATGCGATAATGACGATCTAAAATTTATGAAATTCATGATCGTTTGACAACAAAGTTTTAAAATCTCTTAGTTTTTGATTGACAAAAGTCTCTCTACCAGAAGTGTTTCCCTTCGAAACTAAAAAAGAGCTTCTAGTTATCTCAGACAACTGACAACTGCTAAAAAAATGACCACAAAGAATAAAAAATTTTGCTAATTTTTTTTATTATTATTTTCGGAGACACACAAAAAATAACCAAAAAAAAATACAAAACAATATTAATGAATATCCCATTGGAGCATTTCATTTCAAATACTTATTTCAGTTTCAATACAAACGTGTATATGAGATAAACGAAATTGTCAAAATTCCTCTTGAACAAACAAACCAAAAAAAAACGCCTTAAACGATACTGCTATGACAAGTGAACAAGACTCTATGGTCGATATACGTTTGGATTCACCGCGTACTCCAGATTCAAATTTGGCCCTTTTCGATGGCCAAAATAGAATGTGGCCATCTCCTAAGCCCCAAGATGAGGACAAACCCTATGTGAGATTCTATTCGGTTGGTCCCAAGACAAATTCCATCATTTGTCCTCTTTGCAAGGAGAAATCGGAAACAGTTAACGTGAACTACTCGAATTTTATCGATAGCTTGAATTGTCTAATGTCTTGCCTTTCTTGGTATGTATATCTCTACACCAAAAAAAAAAAAAATCTTTCGCCCAAAACAAATTTTTCTGTAAACAAACATTTACTTTTGGCTGGAAAAAGGGGTTTTTTGGTAGAAAAGTATAAAAGCCACTTGGGCTTTTACAGAATGCGAAAACAATTTAATAACGACTAAGTCAACATTTCCTTTGACCAAATACATCTTTTGCCCGTTTTCTTTACATAAATTATTTACACAGAAACAAAAATATTCCAATTAACATTTTTATTGAATTAAAAAAAATATATATTGAAATAAAAATTTGAATTCATTCAATAAATGGTTTAATTGAAACGGAAATCTAATACAAAAATTAATTATATCAATTAATTTTTTCAATTTGACCAATTAATTTGTTCATAGACGATGATGATCGATACTAATATTTCTGTAATTGAAGAGATTTAAATTAAAAATTAATTAGATGCATTAATTTCGTGATTGAAGATAATTTTTTTTGTAGTTATCACTATTTTCTCTTGTGTAATACCAATCTCTCGGTTTTTAAAATTTTTAAAATTTTATTAATTGTTTGAGCGCAGAAAGCTAACACACTATCCACTGTGCCATGTATCTCTCATTGTTATCAACACTCAAATATCGCCATAGCCATGAACGCACAATCAATTCTACACAGAAAAAATATCACCAAAATATTACCAATTAAAAAGTTGATTGAAGTTGAAAACTTTTTCAATTAAAAAATTAATTGATACAATTAATTTTTTAAACAAACTCGAAAGAGTAAGTCACTTAAAAAATTTTTGAATCAAACAAAACAGGTTTAACAATAGTTATAGAAAGCGTTTGAAATAACAGGTTGGCTGATAAGTCCCCGGTCTGACACATAGATGGCGTCGCTAGTATTAATTGCATATTATTTTTATATAGTACCAACCCTCAAATGATTCGTGTCAAAATTTGACGACTGTAAGTTTGTGAGATAGAGCGTCTTTTGTGAAGCAACTTTTGTTATTGTAAAAAAAAAATAGAAAAAAGGAATTTCGTGTTTTGATAAAATACTGTTTTCTGAAGGGAAAAAATACGGTGGAAGCAAAAACTTGGCTTGATAATGAGTTTCCGGACTCTGCCCCAGGGAAATCAACAATAATTGATTGGTATGCAAAATTCAAGCGTGGTGAAATGAGCACGGAGGACGGTGAACGCAGTGGATGCCCGAAAGAGGTGGTTACCGACGAAAACATCAAAAAAATCCACAAAATGATTTTGAATGACCGTAAAATGAAGTTGATCGAGATAGCAGAGGCCTTAAAGATATCAAAGGAACGTGTTGGTCATATCATTCATCAATATTTGGATATGCGGAAGATCTGTGCAAAATGGGTGCCGCGCGGGCTCACATTTGACCAAAAACAACAACGTGTTGATGATTCTGAGCGGTGTTTGCAGCTGTTAACTCGTGATACACCCGAGTTTTTCCGTCGATATGCACAGAGAATACGGATTGGTTGTGATAACCGAATTTATTGCCAACCTTCTTTTGGCAGTTGCAGCTACTATCAGTTGGTAGTTGTGTCACCCGAATGATTCAGTCGATACAACTAATATCACATATTGTGTTGGTTGGGTCTGCCGACGACATTGGTTGTGATTACCTTCATAATTCGGTTGTGTTGCCCAACCTTGATAATAGTCATGACCGAATTAAAAAGCAATTCCTTTCCAGTTAAATATTTTATTATATTTAAATATGTTTATAGTGGTACAAACTGTTCTAACTACAAGATATTTCATAACAAACGATGCAAATTGAATTTTGTTTGCAATTAAGTTGGTTATAAATTGATCGAATCATCCAAACCGGCAAAAAATCTTTGCTAAAAAAAAAAAAAACAAAAAACCATCGTTTAATAAATTGATTTGTACAAATAAAAACGACTGAAAGATCGGCCCAGCCGAATTCTAAGTACCCTACACCATGAAGGACTTATAAAGGGGACTGATCCGTTCGAGTCGGTTACTGTCAGGAATTCCAACCAAACTGTTTCCTGTGTGTATAAATACTGACGGCAAACTTTTTGGTCGAAATTTAGATTTAATACATATCTTTCGCCCAATGACGACGGATGTCATAGTGTCGCTTCGGAAATTTTGTAAATAGATGGTATCGAATATGTACATCTACAGAATGGTGCAGGGTATAATATAACCCACCCGCCCGACTTTAGACTTGCCTTACTTGAATACTCACCATCATTCTATTGTAATAAATTTATCATTTCGCTTGTAACGCAAACAAAATATCGATTTCCGACTATATAAACCTATATTTGTTCTGGATCAGGAAGAAATTCTAAGACGATATCCTTCTGTATTTCTGGCTGTGTGTCTGTTGTAATGACGCTAAAGCTTTCAATAATGAATTTACCGTGCTGAAACTTTACACAAACTCGTTTTTTGTCTGCATGCAGGTCTATTTTGAAGATGGTTTTAAAATAGCACCATATAAAGTGATGATCTGAGTTGGGTTCTTTAGTGGAGTGCATCGGTCCAGTTTTTGGTATAGCCCCATTTCCCGCTCTGGCTTCTTGTGTTTCTCGAAACCGACATTTTTATCAGATTTTGTTGAAATTGGAAAACTAGAGTTAATTTGTTTTTTCCTAAAATTGGAAAAATTTGGTTTATATTGGTATATGTTTGATATTGTTCTCATATACACCGGTCTCTCGAATTATCTTCTTCAGAGACAAGAAGGAGCACTGATCACCCAAATTGCACGGGACCAGAAGTAAAACCGATCTGCTTGGGAGAGTAGATTTTACCTCTTACAAAGTTCTGGATCCAAGCTGAACCTCAACCTCCGAATTTATGTTTTATACATGCTAGAAGTGCGGCACAATGAGTTGAGTTCTGTAAAAAATATTTCCAATACAAACCATTGTTTTGAATTTCTTGCCCACATCCTCTTCACTGACCATTCTTGCTCTGTTACGATCACAAATAACAGATAATATCGATATTTTTTGCCATTTTTTGTTTGTTTTAAAGTTTCAAATAATACAAAAAATTCTTCAACTTATTTTCATTAATACAAATGACATTTAAAAAATTCGAAATGTTATTCGGTTGTGAATACTATATGAAAGTGGTAACTGCTGAATGATAGTTGAGAATTTTCCTTACGGTTGGTCGTATCAACCAATTTGAATCAAAATTAATCAAATGAGGTAGGTTCGGTTGCCACAACCAATTATCTTGTAGAACGACAGAAAACCAGTTAAAAATCTCAACTAATGGTTACAGGTATGACCAAATGCATGTAAGTACAGAAAATTGGTATAATCAACTTTTATTTATTTCTAAATACAGAATATTCGTAAATTCAACCGAATTCCAACTAATCTATTCTCTGTGTGTGTGACAATGGTTGAAACATGGCTCCATCACTACACTCCTGAGTCCAATCGACAGTCGGCTGAGTGGACAGCGACCGGGAACCGTCTACGAAGCGTGGAAAGACTCAAAAGTCCGCTGGCAAAGTAATGGCCTCTGTTTTTTGGGATGCGCACGGAATTATTTTTATCGATTATCTTGAGAAGGGAAAAACCATCAACAGTGACTATTATATGGCGTTATTGGAGCGTTTGAAGGTCGAAATCGCGGCAAAACGGCCCCATATGAAGAAGAAAAAAGTGTTGCTCCACCAAGGTTAGGTTAGGTTAGGTGGCAGCCCGATGTATCAGGCTCACTTAGACTATTCAGTCCATTGTGATACCACTTTGGTGAACCACCAAGACAACGCACCGTGCCACAAGTCATTGAGAACGATGGCAAAAATTCATGAATTGGGCTTCGAATTGCTTCCCCACCCACCGTATTCTCCAGATCTGGCCCCAGCGACTTTTTCTTGTTCTCAGACCTCAAAAGGATGCTCACAGGGAAAAAATTTGGCTGCAATGAAGAGGTGATCGCCGAAACTGAGGCCTATTTTGAGGCAAAACCGAAGGAGTACTACCAAAATGGTATCAACAAATTGGGAGGTCGTTACAATCGTTGTATCGCTCTTGAAGGAAACTATGTTGAATAATAAAAACGAATTTTGACAAAAAAATGTGTTTTTCTTTATTAGACCGGGGACTTATCAGCTAACCTGTTATAGTATAAATTAGATTGTGGGCATACATACACAAGCACATACAAAGAAACTTCATTGAAGGAAAACAGAGCATTTGTTGCTTCTTTTGTAACATTTGACTTTTATTTGAGGGTCTTCAGCTGACGTTTGCCACATTTAGTAGGATTCCACCAAAAAAGGGTAGATGCCCGCCTTGCATACACGAGGTTGTGGGTTCGATTCCTGCTTTGACCGAACACCAAAAAGTTTTTCAGCGGTGGATTATCCCACCTCAGTAATGCTGGTGACATTTCTGAGGGTTTCAAAGCTTTCACTGCAATGTTGAACGCCGTTCGGACTCGGCTATAAAAAGGAGGTCCCATGTCATTGAGCTTAACATGGAATCGGGCAGCACTCAGTGATAAGAGAGAAGCACTCAGTGATAAGAGAGAAGTTCAAAATAAAATTTCAACAAAATTTTGGTATCACAATGGACCGAATAGTCTAAGTAAGCCTGATACATCGGGCTGCCACCTAACCTAACCTAACCTACTATTTGGTAGATTAGTAGAATTCTCCAACTCCAACTAATAGGTACTCCAACTAATAGGCACTTTAAAATTTTTCTATAGAAATAAAATTTTGACAAAATTTTCTACAGAAACAAAATTTTGATAAAATTTTCTATAGAAATAAAATTTTGATAAAATTTTCTATAGAAATAAAATTTGAGAAAATTTTCTATAGAAATAAAATTTGACAACATTTTCTATAGAAATAAAATTTGACAATAGAAATAAAATTTGACAAAATTTTCTATAGAAATAAAATTTGACAAAATTTTCTATAGAAATAAAGTTTTGATAAAATTTTCGATAGAAATAATATTTTCTATTGAAATAAAATCTTGACAAAATTTTCTATAGAAATAAAATTTTGATCAAATTTTCTATAGAAATCAAATTTGACAAAATTTTCTATAGAAATAAAATTTTGACAAAATTTTCTATAGAAATAAAATTAGAGAAAATTTTCTATAGAAATAAAATTTGCGAAAATTTTCTATAGAAATACAATTTGACAAAATTTTCTATAGAAATAAGATTTTGTCAAACTTTTCTATAGAAATCAAATTTGACAAAATTTTTTATAAAATAAAATTTCAACAAAATTTTCGATAGAAATAAAATTTTGTACAGAAATACAATTTAGACAAAATTTTCTATAGAAATAAAATTTTGAAAAAATTGTCTATAGAAATAAAATTTGATAAATAATATTTTGAAAAAAAAATATATAGAAATAAAATTTTGAAAAAATTTTCTATAGAAATAAAATTTTACAAAATTCTCAATATAAAAAAAGTTCGACAAAATTTTCTATAGAAATAAAATTTTGATAAAATTTTTGATAGAAATAATGTTTTCTATAGAAATAAAATCTTGACAAAATTTTCTATAGAAATAAAATTTTGATCAAATTTTCTATAGAAATAAAATTTGACAAAATTTTCTATAGAAATAAAATTTTGACAAAATTTTCTATAGAAATAAAATTAGAGAAAATTTTCTATAGAAATAAAATTTGCGAAAATTTTCTATAGAAATACAATTTGACAAAATTTTCTATAGAAATAAGATTTTGTCAAACTTTTCTATAGAAATCAAATTTGACAAAATTTTTTATAAAATAAAATTTCAACAAAATTTTCGATAGAAATAAAATTTTGTACAGAAATACAATTTAGACAAAATTTTCTATAGAAATAAAATTTGATAAATAATATTTTGAAAAAAAATATATAGAAATAAAATTTTGAAAAAATTTTCTATAGAAATAAAATTTTACAAAATTCTCAATATAAAAAAAGTTCGACAAAATTTTCTATAGAAATAAAATTTTGATAAAATTTTTGATAGAAATAATATTTTCTATAGAAATAAAATCTTGACAAAATTTTCTATAGAAATAAAATTTTGATCAAATTTGCTATAGAAATAAAATTTGACAAAATTTTCTATAGAAATAAAATTTTGACAAAAATTTCTATAGAAATAAAATTAGAGAAAATTTTCTATAGAAATAAAATTTGCGAAAATTTTCTATAGAAATACAATTTGACAAAATTTTCTATAGAAATAAGATTTTGTCAAAATTTTCTATAGAAATAAAATTTGACAAAATTTTTTATAAAAATAAAATTTCAACAAAATTTTCGATAGAAATAAAATTTTGTACAGAAATACAATTTAGACAAAATTTTCTATAGAAATAAAATTTTGAAAAAATTGTCTATAGAAATAAAATTTGATAAAATTTTCTATAGAAATACAATTTGACAAAATTTTCTATAGAAATAAAATTTTGACAAAATTTTCTATAGAACTAAAATTTTGACAAAATTTTCTATAGAACTAAAATTTTGATAAAATTTTCTATAGAAATAAAATTTTGATAAAATTTTCTATAGAAATAAAATTTGAGAAAATTTTCTATAGAAATAAAATTTGACAACATTTTCTATAGAAATAAAATTTGACCAAATTTTCTATAGAAATAAAATTTGACAAAATTTTCTATAGAAATAAAATTTGACAAAATTTTCTATAGAAATAAAGTTTTGACAAAATTTTTTATATATATAAAATTTTTTATAGAAATAATATTTTGAAAAAAAAATATATAGAAATACAATTTTGAGAAAATTTTCTATAGAAATAAAATTTGACAAAATTTTCTATAAAAATAAAATTTAAACAAAATTATCCATAAAATAAAATTTTGACAAAATTTTCGATAGAAATAAAATTTTGTACAGAAATAAAATTTTGACAAAATTTTCTATAGAAATAACATTTTGACAAAATTGTATATAAAAATAAAATTTGAGAACATTGTCTATAGAAATAAAATTTGACAAAATTTTCTATAGAAATAAAAATTTTACAAAATTTTCTATAAAAATAAAATTTTGAGAAAATTTTCTACAGAAATAAAATTTGAAAAAATTTTCTATAGAAATACAATTTAACAAAATTTTCTATAGAAATAAAATTTTCAAAAAACAAAATATATAGAAATAAAATTTTGACAAAATTATCTATAGAAATAAAATGTTGACAACACTTTTTATAGAAATTAAATTTTGCAAAATTTTGTATAGAAATAAAATTTTGAAAAAACAAAATAAAGGGTGATTTTTTAAGAGCTTGATAACTTTTTTTTAAAAAAAAACGCATAAAATTTGCAAAATCTCATCGGTTCTTTATTTGAAACGTTAGATTGGTCCATGACATTTACTTTTTGAAGATAATTTCATTTAAATGTTGACCGCGGCTGCGTCTTAGGTGGTCCATTCGGAAAGTCCAATTTTGGGCAACTTTTTCGAGCATTTCGGCCGGAATAGCCCGAATTTCTTCGGAAATGTTGTCTTCCAAAGCTGGAATAGTTGCTGGCTTATTTCTGTAGACTTTAGACTTGACGTCGCCCCACAAAAATAGTCTAAAGGCGTCAAATCGCATGATCTTGGTGGCCAACTTACCGGTCCATTTCTTGAGATGAATTGTTCTCCGAAGTTTTCCCTCAAAATGGCCATAGAATCGCGAGCTGTGTGGCATGTAGCGCCATCTTGTTGAAACCACATGTCAACCAAGTTCAGTTCTTCCATTTTTGGCAACAAAAAGTTTGTTAGCATCGAACGATAGCGATCGCCATTCACCGTAACGTTGCGTCCAACAGCATCTTTGAAAAAATACGGTCCAATGATTCCACCAGCGTACAAACCACACCAAACAGTGCATTTTTCGGGATGCATGGGCAGTTCTTGAACGGCTTCTGGTTGCTCTTCACTCCAAATGAGGCAATTTTGCTTATTTACGTAGCCATTCAACCAGAAATGAGCCTCATCGCTGAACAAAACTTGTCGATAAAAAAGCGGATTTTCTGCCAACTTTTCTAGGGCCCATTCACTGAAAATTCGACGTTGTGGCAGATCGTTCGGCTTCAGTTCTTGCACGAGCTGTATTTTATACGGTTTTACACCAAGATCTTTGCGTAAAATCTTCCATGTGGTCGAATAACACAAACCCAATTGCTGCGAACGGCGACGAATCGACATTTCACGGTCTTCAGCAACACTCTCAGAAACAGACGCAATATTCTCTTCTGTACGCACTGTACGCATTCGTGTGGTTGGTTTAATGTCCAATAAAGTAAACTGAGTGCGAAACTTGGTCACAATCGCATTAATTGTTTGCTCACTTGGTCGATTATGTAGACCATAAATCGGACGTAAAGCGCGAAACACATTTCGAACCGAACGCTGATTTTGGTAATAAAATTCAATGATTTGCAAGCGTTGCTCGTTAGTAAGTCTATTCATGATGAAATGTCAAAGCATACTGAGCATCTTTCTCTTTGACACCATGTCTGAAATCCCACGTGATCTGTCAAATACTAATGCATGAAAATCCTAACCTCAAAAGAATCACCCTTTATATAGAAATAAAATTTTGAGAAAATTTTCTATAGAAATAAAATTTTGACAAAATTTTCAATATAAAAAAAAATTGACAAAATTTTCTATAGAAATAAAATTTTGTACAAAAATAAAATTTTGACAAAATTTTCTATAGAAATAAAATTTTGATTACATTTTCTATAGAAATAAAATTTTTAGAAAATTTCATATAAATAAAATTTTGACAAAATTTTCTATAGAAATAAAATTTGCAAAATAAAATTTTTTTGTTCGGTAGTTTTTTTGGTAAAATTTTCTCCAAATTTTGGTAGATTATTTTGGGCTTGAGTGACAACCGTGCTTCACGTCCGCCCGACTTTAGTTTTTACCCTTAAATGCGCACTGTATCTTTTAAGATACAATCAGAAAAACAGCCTACGTCTTACAATTTTGACCGAATTTTGTTGCCTTTAAAACATCATAACGCAGTTTTGAAAAATGTGTGTTTTTTTTTTTGAAAATCTATAATACTTCTGTGTAATCTGAAACCAATATTGAAAACAAAATTTGGCCCGAAAATTCAAAAACCATTTTGCATATTATATTTTATTTTCGAGGAAAAAAATCTATAATATTTTTAATCAATTTGATTAAATTTTTTTATATGTTTATTTTTTCAATTAATTGATATTGTTGTTTTTTGTTTTTATTATCGTTTTAGCTGTTTCCCCATATTTGCTCTTTCGTGCATCTACACAATGTGTTTCCAGGGTTCCTTTTCAAGTAAACGAAAATGCTGTCAAAAATGTGGTGGCCACTTGGGCTTGTATTCTAGACCCCAATAAGAGAAAAATAATTGAACACACACCGCAGAATGCCATTGACAGTGAACATCTAATGTGAAGCAGATTAATAAATTGTTTAAATACTCAACTCAAAAAGAAACTAATAATAAACAAAATAAATAAAAAAAATACCAAATAAAAAATCTGGTTTTGCAGAGTTTGATCCAATTTTGGTGGTTGTTATGGAAAAATGTTTCTTCAAAAGAAGTGTTTTATTAGATCGGATAATAAATAAGGGTTTTATTGCCGAATCTAATGGCATCGTTTTCGGCGCCCAGGAGCCGATTAAACAAACTTTATTTAACAGAAACATACATTTAAAACATACACTATGTTGTTGGTTCAAAAATATTTTTTTTATTGAAAAAAATTGTAACAAACGATTTTTTTTTGTGATAAAAGTTTAAAAATTTCGAAGAAATTCAAAAAACTCTAGCAAAAGAATAACGTTTTCAGTAGACGTTTTTCAAACGTTTTTTTTTCTTTGCATGTATATTTTTGGCACATTTTATTATAACTTGAAAAGGGAATGATCCAAATTACCAATTCAAACAGTTTATTTTCTATAAAATAAATTATATTTAATGAGCGGAAGGTTGTCCTAGAAGAAGATTGGTGATAACACCAATGTTCTTAATAAGACACATTTTACAGCTTCATAGTAAAAATTTAATATAGTAGTATGAGATCGAACCCACGACCCTTGGTATAAAAGGCGTACGTACTAACCATTGCTCCACGGTGCCCAACTAAATGCATGTTTCTATTAAATAAAGTTTGTTTAATCGTCTTGTGGGCGCCGCAAACTAGGCTATGTAATTAGAACTTATAACGATAATTGTCTATTGATCGCAATAACGCTACGTAGCCCAGTGGTCCGCGGTTTAATTCTCTGCCCAGGCGAAAGGTAAAATTAAAAAAAAAATATAATATCGAATAATTTCTTCTACATTGTTTGTATTATAGAAAACGGTGCTAAGAACTAAAAACTTCGTGCACTGAAAAAAATATTGACCTAATATAGAAGATTATGCAACTTAAATTTCAGGACTCAAAATTTACGCAATGCTAAAGACAAAACTCTTTAAAACAATGTCATTTTAATTAAAAGAAAGTTTATAATCCTTGCTTCAAAAATTTTTTTCATTAAATTTAGGACACAAATCTTAAAATTTTGCGTCTCTCTGCTGATGTTGTCTTTGAAGTAAGACAAATTTCCTTAAAATAAAGAAAAACATTTTTAATTTAAAGAAATCGTCTTTAACTCAATTGACATATTGAATTTTTAAATTTAAGATAAAAACGATTCAAATATAAGCTAAGACTTATTTTAAGGATTTGCATCTTTGGTTTAAAGTTTTTTTTTTAGCATTAAGAAAACTGTTTTTACTTTGGAGTACCTGGCTTAATTTGGATTTTGAAATTGGAATTTGTTTGTACATAAATTCCTTTATTAATATATCGTAAAAAGAAAATAAAAACTCGATGAATGACGTCTGTGTCCAATTTAATTTATTTGATACTAGATTTAAAACCAGAGAGGTCCGTAAAAAATGTCTTTATTTCAAAGAAGCCGCATCTTTTCCTCGGAGTCAATACCAAACTCCTTAAGGAAAGGTCAAAATCTTTGGATCCAAGTAAACTTTTTTTTGAGTGCACAAGCCGAAATAAGAAATAAATAAACAAAACTATATAATTTTATATTGTTTTTACTGATTAAATTAAATAACATTTTTTAAATTTTAAATTGAATTAATTAAAAAACAAGTAAGGAAAGTCTAAAGTAGGGCGGGGTCGACTATATTATACCCTGCACCACTTTGTAGATCCAAATTTTCGATACCATATCACATCCGTCAAATGTGTTGGGGGCTATCTATAAAGGTTTGCTCCAAATACACGCAAAAAAATAATTCGTTCCTCCCAAACGAAATTTTAGACAAACAAAGTTCGTTTCTCATTTGCTTTTCGCTGTAAGGAAGTGTATTTGGAAGAAAAGTATATACTTTTTGTGATAAACGCTTATTCTTTTCCTGGATGTAAAAACAATTTCATAAAGACTAACTGAAAAAAATTTTTTTCTGGCTAATTGCGTTTTCCCTCACATATTTCTCACTTCCACTAAGTTTTTTAGTTCTTAGCACCTTTTTCTGTAATACAAACAATGTAGAAGACAGATTTTATAAATTTTTAAAATTCTTTTACCTTTCGCCTGGACGGAGAATCGAACCGCGGACCATGCACTTTGTAAGCCAACACACTAAATATCCATATAAGTTATATTTATATAGCATAGCTTGCGGCGCCCACGAACCGAATAAACAAAGTTTATTTAACAGAAACAAACATTTAGTTTGGCATCGTGGAGCAGTGGTTGCTACGTCCGACTTGCATGCCAAGGGTCGTGGGTTCGATTCCTGCTTCGATCAAAGTTTTTGTTTGTTTGTTTTTTTTACATATATTCCAGATATGTTCGGAAGATTCCGAAAAAAATGTTCAACATTACATTGTAGTATATTAAATTTTGAACTGTAAAATGTGTCTTATTAAAGACCTAAAGTCAGAAAAGAACAGTGTTTGATATAAACGAAATGGACAACAACACGTTGTTTCAAAAATAACTTTTTTTATTGAAAATATAAAAATTTTGTAATAAACGACTTTTCTTGGTGATAAAAGCTTAAAATTTTCGATGCAATTCAAAAAACTCTAACAAAAGAAAAACGTTTTCGGTATACGTTTTCCAAACGTTTTTTTTTTTCTTCGCGTGTACATACATTTAAATATCACTCGATCTGGACAGAATTTGATAGACTTCTACAAAATCTATAGACTCAAAATTTAAGTCGGCTAATGGACTAGGGTGGAACCCAATGTTAGTAAAAAACAAGTATATACGGCCGTAAGTTCGGCCAGGCCGAATCTTATGTACCCTCCACCATGGATTGCGTAGAAACTTCTACGAAAGACTGTCATCCAAAAATTTCAACTCTCTCGGATGAAATTTGCTCCTCCAAAACCAAATCTCGGGATCGGTTTATATGGGGGCTATAAATGATTATGGACTGATATGGACCACTTTTGGCATGGTTGTTAAATATCATATACTACCACCACGCACCAAATCTCAACCAGATCGGATGAATTTTGCTTCTCCAAAAGGCACCGGAGGTCAAATCTGCCGATCGGTTCATATGGGAGCTATAATAATTATGGACTGATGGGAACCAATTCCTGCATGGTTGTTGGATACCATATACTAACATCATGTACCAAACTTCAACCGAATGGGAAGAATTTTGCTCTTCCGGAGGTCCAATCTGGGGATCGGTTTATAAGGGGCCTATATATAATTATGGACCGATATTGACCAATTTTTGCATGGGTGTTTGAGGCCATATATTAACATCACGTACCACATTTCAACTGAATCAGATGAATTTTGGTCTTCCAAGAGTATCCGGAGGTTAAATCTGGTGATCGGTTTATATGGGGGCTATATATAATTATAGACCAATTTTTACATGGTCATTAGAGACCATATACTAACATCATGTACCAAATTTCAGCCGGATCGGATGAAATTTGTTTCTCTTAGAGGCTCTGCAGCCAAATCGGGGGATCGGTTTATATGGGGGCTATATACAATTATGAACCGATGTGGACCAATTTGTGCATGGTTGTTAGAGACCATATACTAACACCATGTACCAAATTTCAGCCGGATCGGATGAAATTTGGTTCTCTTAGAGGCTCCGCAAGCCACATCGGGGGATCGATTTATATGGGGGCTATATATAATTATGGACCAATGTGAACCAATTTTTGCATGGTTGTTAGAGACCATATACTAACACCATGTACCAAATTTCAGCCGGATCGGATGAAATTTGCTTCTCTTAGAGGACTCGCAAGCAAAATTTGGGGGTCCGTTTATATGGGGGCTATATGTACAAGTGAACCGATATGGCCCATTTTCAACACCATCTGACCTACATCAATAACAACTACTTGTGCCAAGTTTCAAGTCGATAGCTTGTTTCGTTCGGAAGTTAGCGTGATTTCAACAGACGGCCGGCGGACGGACATGCTCAGATCGACTCAGAATTTCACCACGACCCGGAATATATATACTTTATGGGGTCTTAGAGCAATATTTCGATGTGTTACAAATGGAATGACAAAGTTAATATACCCCCCATCCTATGGTGGAGGGTATAACTAGAGCAATTTTGATGCAATTGTACGAAATAGCATTTATGATTTAAAGGGTGATACGGTCAAAATTTGGTCAAGGGAAAACGCGTGTAAATCGGTGAAATCGTTTATTTAAAAAATCAAATTAAATTTCTTTTTCAAGTTCGATTAGTATAAAATTCAGGAAAAATATTCAGTTAGGCTTTCGATTTTCCAAATTCGAATTGCCGGGCCTCACGCTTGACACCTGCCATCAGATTTTGTACAGCCACCTTGTCCACCTTCTTCGCCGCAGAAAGCCAGTTTGCCTTGAACTACTGCTCGTCCTTAGCAGTTTTTTTGATCTTCTTTAGGTTCCGCTTGACAATAGCCCAGTATTTCTCAATTGGGCGGAGCTCAGGCGTGTTGGGAGGGTTCTTGTCCTTGGGAACCACCTGCACGTTGTTGGCGGCGTACCACTCCATGGCCTATTTTACCGTAATGGCAAGATGCCAAATCCGGCCAAAACAGTACGGAACAACCGTGTTTCTTCAGGAAAGGCAGCAGACGTTTATTCAAACACTCTTTCACGTAAATTTTTTGGTTGACAGTCCCGGAAGCTATGAAAATGCTGCTTTTCAAGCTACAGGTACAGATGGCTTGCCAAACCAGATATTCCTTTGCGAACTTTGACAGTTTTATGTGCTTGAAAATATCTGCTACCTTTCCCCTTCCTTTTGCCGTATAAAACTCCTGTCCCGGAAGCTGCTTGTAGTCGGCTTTGACGTAGGTTTCGTCGTCCATTACCACGCAGTTAAACTTCGTCAGCATCGCCGTGTACAGCCTCCGGGATCGCGCTTTGGCCGTCGTATTTTGTTTATCATCGCGATTTGGAGTCACTACCTTCTTGTAAGTCGATAGCCCGGCTCGTTTTTTGGCTCGATGCACGGTTGTAGACGATACACCCAGCTTATTTGCGGCATCTCGGAGAGAGAGGTTAGGGTTTCGCTTGAAACTACCGGCAACTCTCTTTGTCGTCTCAGCGGCTTCCGGTTTTCGATTTCCCCCCGATCCAGACTTCCTGGCTGTCGACAAACGTTCCCCAAACACTTTAATTACATTTGCAATTCGGGCGATATTTCCACAAGTCGGAGGTTTATTGAAAATTCGACCATTCGGTGGAAAGTTTGGCATTACAGTGTGTAGAATATGACAACGATATGGGGAAATCATCACAGAATTTTGTGTATCGAATCAATTGGAGGAACTCCCATTGAAAATGGGTCTAAAATATGAAACATTCTACCATATTTCCCCTACTCTGGTGTACATATATATGGGAGCTATATCTAAATATAAACCGATTTTGACCAAATTTGACATGCATAATTAGAATAATAATCCTGCTATCTCAGCAAAAAACATAAATGGGAGAATAATTTTTGCCTCCGTGGTCATATGGGTGTAAATCGGCCGAAAAATATATATGGGAGCTATTCAACCAAAATTAGCACGCTTAACGATACTACTCATACGTACTCCTTGTGCAAAATTTGAAGCAAATCAGGGCAAAACTCTGGCTTTTGAGGCCATATTAGTCGAAATCCGACGAAAGGTTTATATGGGAGCTATATCTAAATCTGAACCGATTTCAACCAAATTTAGCACAATTAAAACTACTATTAAACGTACTTCTTGTGCAAAATTTGAAGCAAATCAGGACAAAACTGTGGCTTTTGAGACCATTTAAGTGAAAATCGGACAAAAAATATATATGGGAGCTATATCTAAATCAGAACCGATTTCAACGAAATTTGGTACACTTAATGGTACTATTAAATGTACTCCTTGTGCAAAATTTGAAGCGAATCAGGGCAAAATTCTGGCTTTTGAGGCCATATAAGTTCAAATCGGACGAATGATATATATGGGAACTATATCGAAATCTAAACCGATTTGGCTGATATTTTGCACATCTTACGAAAGTCCCAAAATATTTGGCTGGCCGAAAGTTTGAGAAAATACGTTGGTAAATACGTCAATTATGACCAGATCGGTGATAAATATATATGGCAGCTATATCTAAATCTGAACTGATTTTTTCCAAAATCAGTAGCCATTGTCTTTGAGCCAATGTAAAACTCTGTGCCAAATTTGAGGACGATCGGACTTAAACTGCGAGCTGTACTTTACACACAAAATTACATATACAGACAGACGGACGGACAGACAGACGGACATTGCTAAATCGACTCTGAATTTAATTCTAAGATGATCGGTATACTAAACGATGGGTCCCAGACTTTTCCTTCTTGGCGTTACATACAAATGCACAAACTTATTATACCCTGTACCACAGTAGTGGTGAAGGGTATAAATAATAGCAAAAATCAATTTACATTTTTTTAATCAGGTATATTTTCAATTTCTAATCAATTCTCTGATACTATAATTTTCGTCAATGAATCAATTTCATTTAATAGGTATTGCCAATTTCATTTAATAGTTAATTTCACAATTGAAAAATATGTTTTTCTATGTAAATAATTGGTTGTCTCAATTAAAGTTTTTATTGAGTTTTTTTTCGATTAAATTCAATTAAATTTGTAGTTGAATCAATTAAAAATTTATTTGAAGTATTGAAGAAATCAATTAAATTTCTTTTATTTTAATTTTTTATAAAGGGTGATTCTTTTGAGGTTAGGATTTTCATGCATTAGTATTTGACAGATCACGTGGGATTTCAGACATGGTGTCAAAGAGAAAGATGCTCAGTATGCTTTGACATTTCATCATGAATAGACTTACTAACGAGCAACGCTTGCAAATCATTGAATTTTATTACCAAAATCAGTGTTCGTTTCGAAATGTGTTTATCGACAAATTTTGTTCAGCGATGAGCCTCATTTCTGGTTGAATGGCTACGTAAATAAGCAAAATTGCCGCATTTGGAGTGAAGAGCAACCAGAAGCCGTTCAAGAACTGCCCATGCATCCCGAAAAATGCACTGTTTGGTGTGGTTTGTACGCTGGTGGAATCATTGGACCGTATTTTTTCAAAGATGCTGTTGGACGCAACGTTACGGTGAATGGCGATCGCTATCGTTCGATGCTAACAAACTTTTTGTTGCCAAAAATGGAAGAACTGAACTTGGTTGACATGTGGTTTCAACAAGATGGCGCTACATGCCACACAGCTCACGATTCTATGGCCATTTTGAGGGAAAACTTCGGAGAACAATTCATCTCAAGAAATGGACCGGTAAGTTGGCCACCAAGATCATGCGATTTGACGCCTTTAGACTATTTTTTGTGGGGCTACGTCAAGTCTAAAGTCTACAGAAATAAGCCAGCAACTATTCCAGCTTTGGAAGACAACATTTCCGAAGAAATTCGGGCTATTCCGGCCGAAATGCTCGAAAAAGTTGCCCAAAATTGGACTTTCCGAATGGACCACCTAAGACGCAGCCGCGGTCAACATTTAAATGAAATTATCTTCAAAAAGTAAATGTCATGGACCAATCTAACGTTTCAAATAAAGAACCGATGAGATTTTGCAAATTTTATGCGTTTTTTTTAAAAAAAAAGTTATCAAGCTCTTAACAAATCACCCTTTATTTATTCAATTCTTGATTTTTACTTTCATTTTTGTGATTAAAGCAATTTTAATTATAAAAATTAATTTGATAAATTAGTTTCGTGAATGAATCATTTTTAAAAATCTTTTTAGCAGTATAGGGAATGGCTAACATTTTGTCGACTAATCCCAACTGTAGCACTTTCATATTTGTTTTTTATTGAATTTGATGGGATCTGCTACACATTCTGTATTTATTTTGTTTTTTATTGTGGGCGATGACGAATATACTGTGATGATCTCTTACATTTTTTAAATAATGCCGAAGCTGGCAAAGACATCTATCTATGCATAGCATAACTCACGAAATGCTATCTCTTAAATATTCAATGATTGCTTCTCATTGCCAGCCATATTGTCGCTATGTAGAGCTCACAAACATCAAATTCCCTCCATCCTACATTTGGCGAGTAGTAAATTTCGAATTTTTTTGTTTGTTTCATTTCATCTTATCCGGAGTGTTTAGTAAATTTTGTCACACCCGAAGAGTCACTACGCGCGCACTCTCTCATTGCCCAACAAAAGCGAAAAAATAATGGCCCAAACAACTGTTGCTACTACTACTACTACTACTACTACTGCCTCAACTTCAACCGGTCCCTCTAATGTAGCCAGTCGTAATACACTCGAACCTAAAGCTCCTGAAATACCAAAGAATGTCGGTCATCTTCTAAAGGAGCCAGTCGAAATCGATTGTCCTGCCTGTCGCAAACATAATAAGACGCGTGTCGATAAATTCGCAGTAACTTTTTGCCAAAAATTGGCAGTGTTTATTAATGCATGCTGTTGTTGTTGGTAAATATTATTAAAGATTTTTATACCCTCCACCATAGGTTGGGGTATATTATTGCTCTAAGACCCCATAAAGTATATATATTCTGGGTCGTGGTGAAATTCTGAGTCGATCTGAGCATGTCCGTCCGTCCGTCCGTCCGTCCGTCTGTTGAAATCACGCTAACTTCCGAACGAAACAAGCTATAGACTTGAAACTTGGCACAAGTAGTTGTTATTGATGTAGGTCAGATGGTATTGCAAATGGGCCATATCGGTCCACTTTTACGTATAGCCCCCATATAAACGGACCCCCAAATTTGGCTTTCAGACCCTCTAAGAGAAGCAAATTTCATCCGATCCGGCTGAAATTTGGTACATGGTGTTGGTATATGGTCTCTAACAACCATGCACAAAATGGTCCATATCGGTCCATAATTATATATAGTCCATAATTATATAGAGCAAAATTCAACCGATTCGGTTGAAATTTGGTATGTGGTGTTAATATATGGCCTCAAACACCCATGCAAAAATTGGTCGAAATCGGTCCATAATTATATATAGCCCCCATATAAACCTATCCACAGATTTGACCTCCGGAGCCCCTTGAACGGCGTTCCACATTGCAGTGAAACCACTTAGAGAAGCTTTGAAACCCTCAGAAATGTCACCAGCATTACTGAGGTGGGATAATCCACCGCTGAAAAACTTTTTGGTGTTCGGTCGATACAGGAATCGAACCCATGACCGTGTGTATGCAAGGCGGGCATGCTAACCATTGCACCACGGTGGCTCCCAATCAAACTAGACACATTAGGTCAATTATGCCAATTATTTTAGATTTTTAATAAAGAAATTAATTGATACACTTTTTTATCAAAGTGGGAAGACTAGATCTATTAAATAAATTATTGACATTTTTTTAATTTTTAATAAAAAATAATTCATACACTCAAAGAAAAAATACGAAGTTTTCTCCTAAAATGCGTAGAATTTGTAGGGAATCCAGTTACGAAAACAAACAAGGATCCGGCCAAAAACGGACCTTAGAGGTTCAAAATACTGACGCCATTTAGTTAAAATTTTACAAAAAAACATTAATTGTGGGATCCATGTCAAACTTTTTGGTGCAAAGAAAAAATCATCGAAATCGAAAAAAAACATAAAAATCGGTTCATAATTGTGGATTTGACAGCTAAAACAAAATTTCATACCCAACGCCTACCAGTCAGACCATGGACCTATTGGGGACCCACAAATTTGCAAACTTAGAGAAAAACACCTCAAACTGTTCAAGTTCGAATATCGGCTCCGCCGGTCGGGTTTTTTTATATATCTCCCTTATAGGCCGATCTCCCGATTTGACTTCTTGAGGATCTAGTTACCGCAATATTTGTCAGATTTGCCTGAAATTAGAATTAGGTCCAAGTTTTGTCATCGCCTTCATATAGCCCGTTCTCCCGATTTGGCTTCTTGAGCATATTAACATAGCAATATTTATCCGATTTGATCAAGATTGGAGTTATTTTTTTTGGCGAAACCTAGAGTTGTATTAGGACCACAAAGCCTTGTTTTGAATTTGGTTCCATATACACGGAACTTCCGATTTGACTTCTTGAGCATCCACTTACGGCAATATTTGTCAGACTTGCCTGAAATTAGAATTAGGTAGATTTTGCAAAATATTCCTCTCCACAGGAACTTCTATTTTCTATAGAAATATAATTTTGACAAAATTTTCTACAGAAATAAATTTTTGACAAAATTGTATATAGAAATAAAATTTGTATAGGCAAAATTTTCTATGGAAATAAAATTTTGACAAAATTTTCTATAGAAATGAAATTTCGACAAACCTTTCTATAGCAATGAAATTTTGACAAAATTTTCTATAGAAATATAATTTTGACAAAATTTTCTATAGAAATATAATTTTGACAAAATTTTCTATAGAAATGAAAATTTGACAAAATTTTTAACAGGAATAAAATTTTGACACAATTTTCTACAGAAATTAAATATTGACAACATTTTCCATAGAAAAAAAAATTTGATAAAATTTTCTATAGAAATAAAATTGTAACAAAATTTTCTACAGAAAATAAATTTTGACAAAATTTTCTACCGAAATAAAATTTTGACAATAGTTCTCTATGGAAAAAATTTACAAAATTTTCTATAGAAATAAAATTTTGAGAAATTTTTTTAAAGAAATAAAATTTTGAGAACATTTTCTATAGAAATAAAATGTTTATAAAATTTTCTATAGGAATAAAATTTTATAAAATTTTCTATATAAATACAATTTTGATAAAATTCTCTATAGAAATGAAAATTTTACAAAATTTTCAACAGGAATAAAATTTTGACAACATTTTCTACAGAAATTAAATATTGACAAATTTTTCCATAGAAAAATAATTTTGATAAAATTTTCTATAGAAATAAAATTGTAACAAAATTTTCTACCGAAATAAAATTTTGACAATAGTTCTCTATGGAAAAAATTTACAAAATTTTCTATAGAAATAAAATTTTTATAAAATTTTCTATACATATAAAATTTTATAAAATTTTCTATACAAATAAAATTGTGATAAAATTCTCTATAGAAAGTCTCTCTATAGAAAATATAGAAAGTATAACATATTTATCGAAATCCCCACCGCAGTAGAAGAAAACTTGCTCGTGTGCTGAACATATAGCAAAAACGGGTACAACACATATTGAAAAATGAGCTTGGACTAATGACATTGCATTTTCCAATAGCGCAAAAACTCACAAATGTTGGATTGGAAAGAGATAAGGTGCTGCTTCGCTTGCACGAAAGTGATCAGTTACGGAATTTGGTTTTCCCCATAGAGGTTCCAAGCCAGCCAAGCATTTGATTTTTTTGGGGTGGTCACGAATTAACCTTCTTTTCGCTCTAGGACGCACATTTAAGGAGATATGGCCACTTTAAGTATTTCATATAAAAAATTTGATTTTTTGAGGATTTTCATCAAAATTTTTATTTTTTTGGGATGGTCACGAATTCTTTTCGCTTTAGGACGCATATTTAAGGAGATATGGCCAATTTAAGTTTTTCATATAAAAAATTTTGATTTTTTTTTGTTGAGGATTTTCATCAAAATTTTGATTTTTAGGGAGTGGTCACGAATTAACCTTCTTTTCGCTCTAGGACGCATATTTAAGGAGATATGACCAATTTACGTTTTTCATATAAAAAATTTGATTTTTTTTTGAGGACTTTCATCAAAATTTTTATTTTTGGAGGTGGTCACGAATTAACCTTCTTTTCGCTCTAGGACGCATATTTGTAGATATGGCCAATTTAACTTTTCCATATAAAAGAATTGATTTTTTGAGGACTTTCATAAAAATTTTGATTTTTTGGGTGTGATCACGAATTAACCTTCTTTTCGCTCTAGGACACATATATAAGGAGATATGGCCCATTTAAGTTTTTCATATGAAATATTGAAGGAGATATGGCCACTTTAAGTTTTTCATATAAAAATTTTGATTTTTTTGAGAATTTTCATCAAAATTTTGATTTTTTGAGGATTTTCATAAAAATCTTGATTTTTTGGGTGTGATCACGAATTGGCCTTCTTTTCGCTCTAGGACGCATATTTAAGGAGATATGGCCAATTTAAGTTTTTCATATAAAAATTTTGATTTCTTTTGAGGACTTTCTAAAAATTTTGATTTTTTGGGTGTGATCACGAATTAGCCTTCTTTTCGCTCTAGGGCGCATATTTAAGGAGATATGGCCAATTTAAGTTTTTCATATAAAAAATTTGATTTTTTGAGGATTTTCATCAAAATTTTGATTTTTGGGGGTGGTCACGAATTAAAGTCCTTTTCGCTCTAGGACGCATATTTAAGGAGATACGGCCAATTTAAGTTTTCATATAAAAATTTTGATTTTTTGCTTTTTGTTGAGGATTTTCATCAAAATTTTGATTTTTAGGGAGTGGTTTTGGTTTGTTTTCGCTATAGGACGCATATTTAAGGAGATATGGCCAATTTAAGTTTTTCATATAAAAAATTTGATTTTTTGAGTATTTTCATAAAAATCTTGATTTTTTGGGTGTGATCACGAATTGACCTTCTTTTCGCTCTAGGACGCACATTTAAGGAGATATGGCCAATTTAAGTTTTTCATATAAAAATTTTGATTTCTTTTCAGGACTTTCATAAAAATTTTGATTTTTGGGTCTGATCACGAATTAACCTTCTTTTCGCTCTAGGACGCATATTTAAGGAGATATGGCCAATTTAGGTTTTTCATATAAAAAAATTTGATTTTTTGAGGATTTTCATCAAAATTTTTATTTTTTGGGGATGGTCACGAATTCTTTTCGCTCTAGGACGCATATTTAAGGAGATATGGACAATTTAAATTTTTCATATAAAAAATTTTGATTTTTTTTGAGGATTTTCATCAAAATTTTGATTTTTTGGAGGTGGTCACGAATTAACCTTTTTTTCGCTCTAGGACACATATTTAAGGAGATATGGCCACTATAAGTTTTTTAAGAAATTTGTACTTAATATTACGTAAATTGCGTAACCAGAAATTTAGGTTCGAAAGATTGTGGAATATTAGGTCTATATTTATTTCAGTGTACTACAAGTGTGTACGCAAACTCACAACGGAAAAATCTTACTCACATACGATATTTGTTAGTATGACTCACGCATACTCACGAAAAGAAAATTTATACTCACACACATTCATGCACAAAATCCCGTGACTCATGAATAATTCTATGAGTTAGTTACCTGAGGATCCGTTTTTTCCGAAACTGGCACACTCACAAAACAGGCACGCTCACGTATGACATTTGGTTGGTTTATCGCGCTCACACACACTCACGCTGTTACCATCAGTGTTCGGATTTTGTACCGGAATCCAATTAACCAGTGTCGGTTTTGGAGTAAATAGGTTGGCTGATAAGTTCCCGGTCTGACACATAGATGGCGTCGCTAGTATTAAATGCATATTATTTTTATATAGTACCAACCTTCAAAGGATTCGTGTCAACATTTGACGTCTGTAAGTCAATTAGTTTGTGAGATAGAGCGTCTTTTGTGAAGCAACTTTTGTTATTGTGAAAAAAAATGGAAAAAAAGGAATTTCACGTTTTGATAAAATACTGTTTTCTGAAGGGAAAAAATACGGTGGAATCAAAAACTTGGCTTGATAATGAGTTTCCGGACTCTGCCCCAGTGAAATCAACAATAATTGATTGGTATGCAAAAATCAAGCGTGGTGAAATGAGCACGGAGGACGGTGAACGCAGTGGACGGCCGAAAGAGGTGGTTACCGATGAAAACATAAAAAATCCACAAAATGATTTTGAGTGACCGTAAAATGAAGTAGATCGAGATAGCAGAGGCCTTAAAGATATCAAAGGAACGTGTTGGTCATATCATTCATCAATATTTGGATATGCGGAAGCTCTGTGCAAAATGGGTGCCGCTCGAGCTCACATTTGACCAAAAACAGCAACGTGTTGATGATTCGGAGCGGTGTTTGCAGCTGTTAACTCGTAATATAGCCGAGTTTTTCCGTCGATATGTGACAATGGATGAAACATGGCTCCATCAATACACTCCTGAGTCCAATCGACAGTCGGCTGAGTGGACAGCGACCGGTGTACCGTCTCCGAAGCGTAGAAAGACTCAAAAGTCCGCTGGCAAAGTAATGGCCTCTGTTTTTTGGGATGCGCATGGAATAATTTTTATCGATTATCTTGAGAAGGGAAAAACCATCAACAGTGACTATTATATGGCGTTATTGGAACTTTTGAAGGTCGAAATCGCGGCAAAACGGCCCCATATGAAGAAGAAAAAAGTGTTGTTCCACCAAGACAACGCACCGTGCCACAATTCATTGAGAACGATGGCAAAAATTCATGAATTGGACTTCGAATTGCTTCCCCACCCACCGTATTCTCCAGATCTGGCCCCCAGCGACTTTTTCTTGTTCTCAGACCTCAAAAGAGTGCTCGCAGGGAAAAAATTTAGCTGCAATGAAGAGGTGATCGCCGAAACTGAGGCCTATTTTGAGGCAAAACCGAAGGAGTACTACCAAAATGGTATCAAAAAATTGGAAGGTCGTTATAATCGTTGTATCGCTCTTGAAGGGAACTATGTTGAATAATGAAAATGAATTTTTGTAAAAAATGTGTTTTTCTTTGTTATACCGGGGACTTATCAGCCAAGGGTGTTAGGTCTTACATACATAAAAATTAAATAAATAATAAAAGAATAAAAGATGATTCAATTTGTAAGAGGAAATTTCCCAAATGTTTTCTCCATAAGGAGTTAGCATAAAGGGCCCAAAATTGAGTTATCTCTCCCAGCCAGACTATACTAAAGGCTGTGGAAAGGTTCATTCGCCCGAACCGAAACATGTACAGTCCAGGCGTGTATAGATTGGTATCTGGCGTTTTCTTTTCAATGGCTCTATTAATCATGTTCCTTAATCTATATCTGTCCATAAAGCTCGAAAAATAATTGTATAATTAGATATAATGCATTTGGACGTCAATTGCCTGTTTCATTATCAGGCTAACATGAAATATAATAAGCAACGATGAGCCCGTCGTAAAACTAGGAAAAACACGACTAATGTACGCGTTAGAATTGTTGTTGTATCCTGGAAACCAGTTTCTGTTAATTGTCATATGTTGTAGTTGACTGTAGAAACAACAAGCATTGTTCGACTGTTCACCACTTAGGTGAATTCTAACAAATTAGCTTTCTAAAAATAAATTTCGTGTTGTTGCATTACTATGTAACAAAACGAAATAAAAATAAGATTAAGGGACTTGTAAGTTATATGAAAAGATGATGTACAGTGGGAGAAAAGATGATTCAATTTGTAAGAGGAAATTTCCCAAATGTTTTCTCCATAAGGAGTTAGCATAAAGGGCCCAAAATTGAGTTATCTCTCCCAGCCAGACTATACTAAAGGCTGTGGAAAGGTTCATTCGCCCGAACCGAAACATGTACAGTCCAGGCGTGTATAGATTGGTATCTGGCGTTTTCTTTTCAATGGCTCTATTAATCATGTTCCTTAATCTATATCTGTCCATAAAGCTCGAAAAATAATTGTATAATTAGATATAATGCATTTGGACGTCAATTGCCTGTTTCATTATCAGGCTAACATGAAAAATAAAAGAGTATTATTTATTTTATTTTTTACACGCAGAGAAGAAACATGATTGTCACAATCATATTCGAAGAGCAAAATAATATGATAGGAGCTATTTTTGCGGCGACCATGTAACATTTTAACCTGCAACCATGTTGGATCAGTGAACATGGTTCTAAGAAAAATATAATTGTCCTCATCTAAAATGTTATTATATTGATAAAAAGAATTTTGTTTGAATGAAAAGACAATGGTCACGATTTAAAATGTTATGGTATTCATTCAAAATGTTTTTCTTCTAGTTAAAAGAACATGGTCACAACCTAAAATGTTTTGATCTTTATGAAAAAACTTTTTTCATCGTCGAAAAAAGGACGCCACTTGAGAAAAGAAAACACAAAATTACATTTATTTGTTTGTTTTTATTTATTTATAAACTAATTCATTGTTTATGTGTATTTATAATGCCGTTCAAGCAAACATCATATATTTTTACACATTCTTTTTTTTTCAATTTCAACAATAAGTAATTATTCCATATTTACATCGTGCCCATCAAATTTACAAACGCAGACATCATGTAACTGCAAATAAAAATAAATGATCCATATAGCAAAATGCAGAACAAAAAACAGGTACATTTTTTCAATTACACTTTCCTTTTTTGTGTTCACATAAAACCACGTGCCACTTCTGAATAAATAAATTAACACAAAACACAGTAAATCCGTATTCTCCGTCCATTCCAAGAAACAATCAACACACGACTGACGCGCAAAATGAAAATCGTGTGTACCTGCTCAATGTTTTTATAAAATTCTTTTCGCTGCAAAAAAGTTAAAAAATTAAATGGTCACGAAAAAATGTAAATGGTCTTTATGGTCATGTAATGGTTCTAGACATATCTATACTTAACCTATAAAAATACTTTTTTCCCTGTAAAAAAGTAAAAAAAATTGAATGGTCAGGTACATGATTTTCCCGATCATGTAATGGTCTCAAATTCTATCATTTAAATGATAGAACATGTTTGCGGTATTTGATAACCATTCAAATGCTTATTGCCACCATACATTTTTCTCCGCTCGAAAACTATTTTTACAAAGACAAAATACATGGTTTTCGCGGCAATTACATGCTCTAGATAAGCATTAAATGGATGCGGCAACCATGTCCAAACATGGTTTTTCTGTGCGTGTATGTATTATGTTTATATGTTTCAAATCAAAAGTTAAAAAAAAACAACTTAAATAAATTGCACAACAATAAAAGATACAGAAATATTTATGAAGTGGTACCAAGAATTTATTGGACCACCTTCGTATATTTTTGTTTTAATGTGTATTGTGTATGATTTAAATTTCCCAAATTATTAATGTTTCTATTTTGTTGTTGTTGTTTTTTGTTTGTTTATTTATTTTCAGCAAAGGACCAATTAAATGGGAAGGCCGTTATGATTACAATCACTATTGCTCCCAATGTGGTTGCTACATAGGACGTTATATATCCTTGAATTGGGGTCAGCGTCATATGATGCGTAGGCAACGTATGTCAATGGAGGTCAATAATTTTTTCGACGATGTGGTTAAAGACACAGAGAAAATGATAAACGAACTTCCATGTGATCCAGCAACAACAACAACAACACCACCAGCAGTGACCAATGGTCAGAAATAAGGAGGTCACTTCAATCAATACGGATTTCATAGATGATGTTATTTTATTTTTTTCAAAATTGTTTATAGTATTGCATATATTTGTTTTTTTTTTTTGTATAATCAAAAAGAATAATATTAAAAAAAAAAAACAAAATATATCTGGTCTTTCAATTCATTAAATTACGAGTAGCCTGGATTTTGCTCTCTTTAATCATCAGCACAACTTTATAGATTGGAATTTAGAATTTTCCAAACATATCCCACCATATTGACCCAAGGTCTTATGGTGGCATATTCAATTCAATTATACTATAGAGAAAAAAAAAATGGCTACATACTCAACATATTTTCTATGTAGAAAATTTCTGTTCACTTTTTTATTTTATATTCAACATATTTCCTACTCCCATATTTTTCATTTGGCCCCATTGACGTTTCTTCGTTGATTAGTTGATTCATTCGTATGGACTGACATCATTCATAGAGAAATATGAAAAAAAAACGAATTAATAAATTAAAAAAAAAGAAGCACAAAAAATGCATGCTCTTAAAATTGGCTCTAGCAATAATGTACAATAAATAAATTAAATATGCAAATTTTTTCTTAATATAATTTTGCATAAAGGGGAGAACTAAATTTGGTATGGCCAAAGCTTCTATACCAAAATGAAAACAAAAGTGATTGTTTAGTGGACCAAGGAAATACATTAATGGAACATATGTATATTCGTCCATACACAGAAAAAAAGTGTCTCGTAAATTTAAGAAGATTTTTACAATAATTTATTACAAGAATTTTCCAGAATTTTAGTTCATTTTTCGTATCTTAAACGAAAATTAACTACTCGAAAGGAAATTTTACAAATTCTAAGTAGCAATCGTTTAGTTCATGGCCTACAAAATACGATGGAAATTTCCTTAAAAAATTTCTTAACTGGTAGGTAAAAATTCGTTTGTTATGCTATAAAACTACTTGTGAAATGTAAAGTATTTTCTAAATAATAAGTGCAATTTACTATAAGATTTTTTTGTATGAGAAAATATTTTTTTACGAAAAATGAACTTGAAAGTGGATAGCAATTTCTTACTGACAATTCCTATAGTTAATAATTGTTGGTAAAAAATTACCCAATGAAATATTTTTAGTTCACATGTAATTAAATTTATAGACATTTTCGTCAAAAATGGTAGATAACATTTAATGAAAATTTTGCAAATTTTAAGTTAAACGTTTCATTGATCGTAAACTGGTGTGCCTTTACGAATATTATTCTTAGAGTAAATTGTCAGCAGATGCGATGAACTAATGCATAGTACAGAGATCTTTATCGGCATAGTGGAATGTGATTAATGTAAAGATGATGTTACTTGAGTTTTGTTGTGTATACATGAGCGTGGGGTTGTTTTTATTTTTGTCCATTTAGTGGTTTGTGTGTGTATTTGTTATTCTTGGATGGTTTATTGGCTGGATGAGGTGTTGTTTTCAATAAAGGCACATGTGTGTTTGTTGTTGTAGGAATGTTTTGGCTTTGCTTGGTTTTGTTTGGCACTTCAGTTGTATAGTTGGCGTTGGCGTGGACTGTTGCATCTTTTAATATGCAACAAGGGAATATAAAGGCATGGAATATTTTGGAATTTTGAGACATATATTGGTGTTTGTTTATTAAACCTTTTAAATGAAAGTTATTAATATTTTATCGGTAGTTTCGAGAAAAGTTATTAAGAATACTTAGGACAATATGTTGAAATTGAAAGTGTATTGAAATTTTTATTATTCAATGTAAAAAATTAATATTGAATTCCAGATGAATTTGGACAATTTTTGTTATATCTCAGCGTATAGTTTAGCCATAAATTGGTAAGTATTGTTTTTTTAATATGGCTTTCTTTTAAAAATAATATTTTTTATGTATATTATTATTTGTTAATAATTGTTTTTTTTTTTTTTTTGTTTGGAAACCAGTTTAATGTTTTCCGTTGTTGTAAAAGCAATATTTAATTTCAGAGCAACTCCAGATGGGTTCGAAAATAGAGAACTGGTAAGTTTTCTTTTAAAATTTGGCTTTCTTTCAACTAGAATATTTACGTTTTTATAACCTTTTTATCATCAAAATTATAGGTTTTTAATACCTTATTTTAGTATTTCTTTAATCAATTTTTTGGAAACCAATGTAATATTTTAATGTAAAAAACAAATATTTAATTTCAGAATAACGCCTTAAAAATTTGAAAAAAATGTTGGTACTCCTTTGCTTGTAATTTAACAGTGAATTGGTAAGGATTCTTTAACTTTCTTTTAACCAGAATATTTGTTTTTTTATGCATAATATTATTTTTTTTTTCGTTCGATTTTTTGGAAACCTATTTAATAATTTTATTTAAAGTAAAAAATAAATATTTAATTTCAGAATAGCCCAAATAAATTTGGACAACTTTTTATATTTCCCCTTAGCGCACAATTTAATAGAGAATTGGTAAGTTTTATATTAAAACTCTGGCTTTCTTTCAACTAGAATATTTATTTTATTATATCCTTCACATCGATAACAACACAGTTTTATGAGTTTATATAGAATACTTCATTATTTCTCTAATTGTTTCAGGTACCAATTTTATGAGATACGTTTTCCAAAGAAAAGTTGAATTCCTTACACTATTCGATAAAATGCCCCCAAAAATGGTAAGTTACAAGCTAAAATGAAGAATTAAAATTATATTTCATTACATGGTATTAATTTTTAACAATTTTCATTATTGTTTCCATTTTTTTCCAGCAAGATATGTGAAAAAATTACCTACGATGAATAAAAAAGGATATGTCAAAATGTCCAAACAGCTGGTTCAAATGAACTACTCTCTATTCCACGTGGTCATAATTTTTATTCACAAAAAACATTGTATTAAGAACTTTCATCATAAGTTTTTATAATAAAGTACTTGTGCTTAAAGAAAGTTTAATTTTAATGTATAAAAATTTTCATAATAGTAAAACGGTTTGTTGTTCCTTTAATTATTTAATTTCTCTGTACTGTGGAATGATTGATTTAAAAATAGTTTAATCGTCGACATTTTAAAGAGACTGTTAACCAATTTTTATTATCGGGTTTGCCAAAAAATAAACAAGTAAACCAAAATAATACTGACTTTTTAACTTGGTAGGGGTATATAAATCTTATGGTGTTGTAAAAATGAACTAAAATACAATGTTATGGATTAACTAAAATTTAAGAGAATTATAAACTAGACAAGTTGAAAAAAATCTTAAGGGCTAAATCATGGTCAATATTACTACAGTTTAGTTCATTTTGCAATGGAAAAGGGTTCACTGTTTTTTCAGTGTATACATACAGAAAAGAATTTCTTAGTCAATACAAAATTAATTATTCGAATTAATTTTTTATTAACTTTGTCATTCCGTTTGTAACACATCGAAATATTGCTCTAAGACCCCATAAAGTATATATATTCTGGGTCGTGGTGAAATTCTGAGTCGATCTAAGCATGTCCGTCCGTCCGTCTGTCCGGCTGTCCGTCCGTCTGTGGAAATCACGCTAACTTCCGAACGAAACTAGCTATCGACTTGAAACTTGGCACAAGTAGTTGTTATTGATGTAGGTCGGATGGTATTGAAAATGGGCCATGTCGGCCCACGTTTACGTATAGCCCGCATATAAACCGATCCCCAAATTTGGCTTGCGGAGCCTTCCGGAGCAGCAAAATTCATCCGATCCGGTTGAAATTTGGTACGTGGTCTAAGTATACGGTCTCTAACAACCATGGTCCATATCGGTCCATAATTATATATAGCCCCCATATAAACCGATCCCCAGATTTGACCTCCGGAGCCTCTTGGAGGGGCAAAATTCATCCGATCCGGTTGAAATTTGGTACCTGATGTTAGTATACGGTCTCTAACAAGCATGCAAAAATTGGTCCATATCGGTCCATAATTATATATAGCTCCCATATAAACCGATCCCCAGATTTGAACTCTGGAGTCTCTTGGATGAGCAAAATTCATCCGATCCAATTGAAATTTAGTACGTGGTGTTAGTATATGGTCTCTAACAACCATGCAAAAATTGGTCCATATCGGTCCATAATTATATATAGCTCCCATATAAACCGATCCCCAGATTTGACCTCCGGAGCCTCTTGGAGGAGCAAAAGTCATCCGATGCGGTTGAAATTTGGTACATTTCGTTAGTATATGGCCTCTAACAGCCATGTAAAAATTGTCAAATTTTTTTACTATAGAAAGTTTTGTCAAAATTTCATTTCTATAGAAAGTTTTGTAAAAAGTTTATTTCTATAGCAATGTTTGTCAACATTTTATTTCCATAGAAAATTTTGTCAAAATTTTATTTCTACAGAAAATTTTGTAAAAAATTTATTTCTGTAGAAAATTTTGTCAAAATTTTATTGCTATAGAAAATTTTGTCAACATTTTACTTCCATAGAAAATTTTGTCAACATGTATTTCTATAGAAAATTTTGTCAAGTTTTTATTTCTATAGAAAATTTTGTCAAAATTTTATTTCTATAGAAAATTTTGTCAAACTGAATTATATACGTATTTAATCGGCCTTTTTTTGTTTAATATATACCCCTTATGGACTAACTTACAATTTAGAAGACAGTGTTAAAAAGTTTTACGATACCTTGCCATGGGCAAGTGTTATCGCAACCCAAGTAATTCGATTGTGGATGACAGCCTTTAGTAGAAGTTCCTACGCAATCCATGGTGGAGGATACATAAGATTCGGCCTGGCCGAACTTACGGCCGTATATACTTGTTTTAATTGAAATTGTTTCAATTGCGAAAAATGATATTATTAGTGACTTAATTAATAATAAAAAATAAAAATTCCCTTAATTAAAAAAATAATTGATTTATTCTGTAATTTCAAATATTTTTTTAATTAGTTCAATAAAAATATATTTTTATTGCAACAGAAAAAAAATGTTTAATGTACACTGAAAAAAAAATATTGTTGTGAGGTCAAAGATGTAATGTCTTTAAAATGCAAATGCAAAATTTGCTTAGCATAGAAGACGCAGTTCTCTAATATAAAGTTTTTTTCCTTGTCCAAAAGTAGATAAACTTTTCAATGAAGTCGTATTGTCCTTATAATTAAGTGAATTCACTTAAAAATGGGTACCATAACATGAAAGAAAAAATGTTTGAAATTGTCTTTAAATTTATTGTCTTTTTGCATCTTGACTATAAAGCAAAAAATCGTTCAAAAATAGGACATGTTTTTCAACACTTTATTTTAAAGACGTTTTTTACTTGAAACATAGCATAATTTCTACTGGAAGTCGAGTCTGAATTTGGAAAATAAAGTTGTCGTTTTACTCGTTTTTAAAGGACTTTGATAGCATATGAGGAAAAAAAGTTGAAAAAATGAAAAACTAAAATTTGCTTCGTAGAATCAAGTACACAAAACCAACATTTAAAAGAGAATTGTGGATTAAAAGTATCCTTACTTGTATTCTCCGCTTCTTTGGCTCGGAATCAATACCAAAATATTTAAAGTAAAGACAAAATCTTTGGAACCGGACATGCTTTTTTTCAGTGTAGTTTTATTTATTAGTCATTAAATAATAATCTTTTGAGTTTCTTATAAGTTGGGATAAGAGTTCATGTAATTTAGCACTTTCTTATGTATTTTCAGTTATATTTGACTTTTTCGACACACAGAAAAAAAATCTGTTTCAATCAGGAAATTAATTGATCCAATTAATTTGTATACCCTCCACCATAGGATGGGGGTATATTAACTTTGTCATTCCGTTTGGAACACATCGAAATATTGGTCTACACCATGGAAATATTGGACCCCATAAAGTATATATATTCTTCGTCGTTGTGAAATTCTGAGTTGATCTAGCTATGTCCGCCTGTCCGTCCGTCTGTTCCGAACGAAACAAGCTATCGACTTGCAACTTGGCACAATTAGTTTTTATTTATGTAGGCCGGATGGTATTGCAAATAGGCCATATTGGACCACGTTTACATATAGCCCCCATATAAACGGACCCCCAGATTTGGCTTGCGGAAGCTCTACGAGGAGCAACTTTCATAAGATCTGGTTGAAAGTTCGTACGTGGTGTTCGTATATGACCTCTAATGCCCATGCAAAAATTTGTCCATATCGGTTTATAAATATATACAGTCCCCATATAAACCGATCCCCAGATTTTGATTGGGGATCCTCTTGGAGGAGCAAATTTAAGCCGATCTGGTTGAAATTTGGTACGAGGTGTTAGTATATGGTCTCTAACATTCATGCTAAACTTGGTCCATATAGGTCCATAATTATATATAGCCCCCATATAAACCGATCCCCAGATTTGACCTACGGAGCCTCTTGGAGGAACTAATTTCGTCATATTCGGTTGACATTTTGTACGTTATATTAGTATATGGTCTCCGAAACTTGCGTCCATCCAACCATCTTGCAGTCTACAGGGCTTTGACCAAATAAATTTGACAAACATTCTTTTACTTTGATGGTTAAGATACATTTGTAGTTTAGTCAATGCATGGTTTTAAGCTGACATGAAAAATAACAATAATGCTTGAAGAATAACCCAACAATAACAAAACAAAACGAAAATTTTATTTCTATAGAAAATTTTGTCAAAATTTTATTTTTATAGAAAATTTTGTCTAAATTTTATTTCTATAGAAAATTTTGTCAAAATTTTATTTCTGTGGAAAATTTTGTCAAAATTGTATTTCTACAGAAAATTTTGTCAAAATTTAATTTCGTTTTGTTTTGTTATTGTTGGTTTATTTTTCAATCATTGTTGTTGTTGATTTCAGCTTAACACCATGCATTGACTAAACTACATGTGTAGCTTAACCAACAGATGTTTGAACAACGATTTATTTCGGCAAAAGCCGACTATCATAAACCTTTTTTCGGAAGGTTCAAGTGTGGTTTACTTTGGGTTTAGTGAACTGCCCGAATTTATTCTGATAATTGGTTGATAGTTTTACTGCAAGTAGAGGATGCTGGTGAGGAATGTGGCAATTCCGAAACGTACGTCCATCCGACCATCTTGCAGTCTATAGGGCTTTGCCCAAATAAATTTGACAAACATTCTTTTCCTCTGTTGGTTAAGCTACACTTGTAGTTTTGTCAATTTTATTTCTATAGAAAATTTTCTCAAAATTTTATTTCTAAAGACAATTTTCTTAAAATTTTATTTCTAAAGAAAAATTTCTGAAAATTTTATTTCTATTTATCAAGATTTTATTTTGATAAAAAATTTTGTCAAAAATTTATTTCTATAGCAAATACTGCTAAAATTTTATTTCTACAGGAGATTTTGTCAGAAATTTATTTCTGCAGAATTTTTTTTTTATTCCTATAGAAAATTTTCTCAAAATTTTATTGCTGTAGAAAATTTCCCACATTTTTATTTTTGTAGGAAATTTTGTCAAAATTTTATTTTAATAGATTTTTTTCAAGATGTTATTTCTATGGCAGATTTTGTCAAAATTGTATTTCTACAGAAAATTTTCTCAAAATTGTATTCCTACAGAAATTTTTTTTTAAACTTTATTTCTTTTTGTCAAAATTTTATTGCTATAGAAAATTTTCTCAAAATTTTAGTTCTATAGAACATTTTCTCAAAATTTTATTTCTATAGAAAATTTTCTTAAAATTTCATTTCTTTAGAAAATTTTGTCAAAATTTTATTTCTATAGACAATTTTCTCAAAATTTTATTTCTACACTGAAAAAACAGTGAACCCACCAGGAAGAAAACGTTTGATTAATTTTAGAAAATTTTGAATAGTTTTAGAAATTTTTAACTAAACAGTATTACAAGATTTACAAATTTTAAGAAATAATGAACTATTTTGTGAGAAGTACGAATTTAGTATAATTTTTTACTTCATTTGCGTATAATTTTTTCCCGTCTTTTAGTTCATTTAACTAACGTACGCAAAAAATTATTAGAGTACATGAAACTTTCTCCAAATATAATAATTTCATGAACTAAAATATAGTTAAATTGGCTTTAGTGAAATAGTGAGTTCACTTTTTTTTGAGTGTATAGAACATTTTCTCAAAATTTTATTTCTATAGGAAATTTTGTCAAAATTTTATTGCTATAGACAAGTTTTCAAAATTTTATTTCTTTAGAAAATTTTCTCAAAATTTAATTTCTATAGTAAATTTTCTCAAAATTTAATTTCTATAGTAAATTTTCTAAAAATTTTATTTCTATAAAAAATTTTCTCAAAATTTTATTTCTATAAAAAAATTTTCACAAAATTTTATTTCTATTTCTCAAAAGTTTATTCAACAGAAAATATTGGCAAAATTTTATTGCTATAGAAAATTTTGTCAAAATTTTATTTCTGCAGAAATTTTTTTATTTCTATAGAAAATTTTCTCAAAATTTTATTTTTATAGAAAAATTTCTCAAAATATTACTTCTATAGAAAATTTTGGCAAAATTGTATTGCTGTAGAAAATTTCCCACATTTTTATTTTTGTAGGCAATTTTGTCAAAATTTTATTTCTCTAGAATTTTTTTCAAAATGTTATTTCTATGGCAGATTTTGTCAAAATTTTATTTCTATAGAAAATTTTGTCAAAATTTTATTTCTACAGAAAATGTTCTCAAAATTTCATTTCTATAAAAAATTTTCTCAAAATTTTATTTCTATTTGTCAAAATGTTATTCAATAGAAAATCTTAGCAAAATTTTATTGCTATAGAAAATTTTGTAAAAATTTTATTTCTATAGAATTTTTTTTAAACTTTATTTCTATTTGTCAAAATTTTATTGCTATAGAAAAATTTTTGAAAATTTTATTTCTATAGAAAATTTTTTAAAAATTTTATTTCTATAGAAAATTTTCTCAAAATTTTATTTCTATAGTAAATTTTCTCAAAATCTTATTTCTTTAGAAAATTTTCTGAAAAATTTTTTTCTATAGAAAAACTTCTCAAAATTTTATTTCTATAACAAATTTTCTCAAAATTTTATTTCTATAAAAAATTTTCTCAAAATTTTATTTCTATAAAAATTTTTCTCAAAATTTTATTTCTATTTGTCAAAATGTTATTTAAATAGAAAATCTTAGCAAAATTTTATTGCTATAGAAAATTTTGTAAAAATTTTATTTCTATAGAAAATTTTCTCAAAATTTTATTTCTATAATTTTTTTTAACTTTATTTATTTTTATCAAAATTTTATTGCTATAGAAAATTTTGTAAAAATTATATTTCTATAGAAAATTTTGTAAAAATGTTATTTCTATAGAAAATTTTCTCAAAATTTTATTTTTATTAAAAATTTTCCCAAAATTTTATTTCTATAAAAAATTGTCTCAAAATTTTATTTCTATTTGTCAAAATTTTTATTTTATAGAAAATTTTCTCAAAATGTTATTTGTATAGAAAATTTTGTCAAAATGTTATTTCAATAGAAAATTTGTCAACATTTTATTTCTATAGAAAATTTTCTCAAAATTTAATTTCTATAGTAAATTTTCTCAAAATTTTATTTCTTTAGAAAATTTTCTCAAAAAAATTTTTTTTTTCTACATAAAAATTTCTCAAAATTTTATTTCTACAGAAAGCTTTGTCAAAATTTTAGTTCTATAGAAAAATTTTTCAAAATTTTATTTCTATTTGTCAAAATGTTATTCAATAGAAAATCTTGGCAAAATTTTATTGCTATAGAAAATTTTGTCAAAATTTTATTTTTATAGAAAATTTTCTCAAAATGTATAGAATTTTGTCAAAATATTATTTCTATAGAAAATTTTTCAAAATTTTATTTCTATAGAAAATTTGTGAAGTACGTCTTTGTTGAAGCGGAATATTTTGAAAAATCTACCAAAACATCGAGAATTCTACCAATCTACCAAACTGTAAAACATCTACCAGCTTTGGTAGAATTCTACTAACTGTGGCAACCGTGACCACAACCAAGCAACTCGGTTAAGACGATGACGGTCTTTAGTAGAACTTTGTACGCAATCCATGGCGAAGGGTGCAGAAGATTCGGCCTGGTCGAATTTTCGGCCGTATATACATACATGTTTTCATTGAAATCTATAGAAGTCTTATATATTATTGATAGCCATTGTTCTCTCTTTTCTTGCTTGATTGATACGCTGATCTCATCCTCGCAAAAAAAAACGCATGCAATCAGCTGATTTAATTGTTTTCTGGTGTTCTATAAAGAGCGGATATAATTCAGGGATAGCAAAGAGCATAGATATAACTAGGCTTGCCAGATGGCCGGGATTCGTCTGGATTGTCTCGGAATTTCGTCTCCAGGAAGTTCCCGAATCTTTCACAAAATTTTCCAAAAATCCCGCAATTTCAATTACTCGAGGCATATATTTTAATTTTTCCCATTTCCTAGAAAAGAAAACGATTTGAAATTAAATCGGTTTCAAAAATATTTTTGGTTTTGGATTTTCATACTTTTTCATAAACTCACCACTTACAGAAATCAAATTACCATGACTGTCTTTCGGATCATCAGCTGTCAATTGAGCAGTAAATGTAAAAAATATACGCCAATATGTATTTTTACAAATTATAATCAGTTCACGGTTAGTGTCCAATTCTATTCATGTCTGTATTCCCTGCCAACATTTCAAAGTTTGTTTTGTCCCCATCACTACCACAGACTCTTTAGCGACACTATAACAATCGTCAATTGTGATGCGAAATATTCCCAACTCCATGGCGATATCCAAATTCCCAGTATCGAAAGGCACTACAAAAGAAACAGCGATTGCCACCTCAGAGCTAAAGTTTGTTTGCCATAACCGAAAGTAATATGTCAGTAAATATGGGTTTAGGCTTCCGACTTTTAAGAAACAACTTTTCCAAAAATTTTGACGTTTGATCTAAAATCATCGCAGGCATCTTGGGAGAAAGTTTCAGAGGCTCAAACCTATTTAGGAATTTCAAAATCTGCAGACAATAACGACTACAACATACCATTTATGCAAATTTACCAAAATAAATACCAAATGATAAAATATGGCAACTATTTTCGAAAAATGTACCTGTTTTTGCTTGCCCCGACAAATCCCGGAATGTACGGCACAATGTCCCGGATTCCGCCAACCATCATCTGGTAACCCTAGATATGACACGAGCCACTATTCTCCGAATCATACTCCATTAAAAATAGAACAATTTATACAGCATTATACATTCGATCACCAATACATAGAAATGCTCAGTAATTTTCCCACAACTGATTTTCATTCTCTTCACATCAACAATACGCCCTCTCTCTCGAGATCTCTCCTTCTCTCTCTTTTGTGTTCTCTTAATGTATGACTTGTAGGCAATTGATTACAGATCTTGCCCCAATTATCCGTTACTGTATGTGGAAGTAAATTCATGCCCACCATTTACCCAGTGGGGTTAGTAAACGTGAGCAACTTCAACAGAATGGATCAGCAACAGCAACAACAGATGGAAATCGCCACCGAGTCTGTGGTCAAACAAAATCACATTAAATTGAAACTGATTCCCGTCAAATCGAGTGATGTCAGCAATGGCCAAGTCATCGCCAGTCTGGTTGTTGTCAATGATGAGGGCGAGGCCAATGGTGGCGCGGGCAGCGATAATGGTTTACCCTATATAGACGAAGTGATAACACCCACCAGTGTCCAGCAATTGAAAAGCTCCCGAGGCAAAGAGGATAAACCTAGTGTGCGATTTTATGCTGTGGGACCATCGACCTATCACGTCAAATGTCCATTGTGTCATCAGAAGGCGGATGCCTGTGTAATGCGAGGTGCTAGCTGTAAAGATGCCACTTGTTGTCTATCGCTGTTGTCTTGGTACGATAAGCGGGGGAGGGAGAGCAGAGAATCGATGTCGAGTATTTAATTGTCCTCAATGGTTTTCACTTTTGTTTGGTTTTTATTTTCAGCGTTTTTCCCATTTTCTGGCTATGTTGTCTATGCACCTGGTGTGGCTGCAACAGTGAGTGGCACACGAATAGTCTCTATTGCAGTCAATGTGGCGGAAAATTAGGTAAACTGAGGAAGGCTTTGTGATTACAACGATTTTTCGAATATTTTTATAAAACGAACAAACAATAAATAAAGAGTATTATAGATATAATCATGTCGTATTTTGACATCTTGCGTGAAATTAAAATTAATGTGCTTGCTTAGTTCTTTAGGATTAAATGCTTGCCCCCTTTGTAATGTGGTTTTCTCGCCGCCTGTGTTATGCTCAGCTATCTCCAGAGTCCCTATAAGGACCCACTGATCTATCAATCAATCTGATAATAGGGTGAGGATCTGTGTAAAGACTTTCACGCCAGATCCTATTTACCATTGACCCTAGATAGATCTCAGTCGCTTATAATCTCAATAAAATTTAAGGTAGCAAATTAAGAACAAGTATATACAGCCGTAAGTTCGGTCAGGCCGAATCTAAGGGCTATATATAACTATAGACCGATATGGACCTAGTTAGACATGGTTGTAACTGACGCGGATGAAATTTGCTCCTCCAAGAGGCTCCAAAACCAAATCTCGGGATCGGTTTATATGGGGGCTATATATGATTATGGACTGATATGGACCACTTTTGACATGGTTGTTAAATATCATATACTATATATACATATACCACGTATCAAATTTCAACCAGATCGGATGAATTTTGCTTCTCCAAAAGGTGGTCAAATCTTGGGATCGGTTTATATGGGGGCTATATATAATTATGGACTGATATGAATCAATTCCTGCATGGTTGTTGGATACCATATACTAACATCACGTACCCAATTTCAACCGAATCGGATGAATTTTGCTCTTCCAAGGGGCTCCGGAGGTCAAATCTGGGGATCGGATTATATGGGGCCTATATATAATTATGGACCGATTTCGACCAATTTTGCATGGGTTTTTGAGGCCATATATTAAGACCACGTACCAAATTTCAACTGAATCAGATGAATTTTGGTCTTCCAAGAGGCTCCGGAAGTCAAATCTGGCGATCGGTTTATATGGGGGCTATATATAATTATGGACCGATGTGGACCAATTTTTGCATGGTTGTTAGAGACATTTTTTAACACCATGTACCAAATGTCAGCCGGATCGTATGAAATTTGCTTCTCTAAGAAGACCCGCAAGCCAAATTTGGGGGTCCGTTTATAGGGGGGCTATACGTAAAAGTGGACCGACATGGTCCATTTGCAATAGCATCCGACCTACATCAATAACAACTACTTGTGCCAAGTTTCAAGTCGATAGCTTGTTTCGTTCGGAAGTTAACGTGATTTCAACAGACGGACGGACGGACATGCTCAGATCGACTCAGAATTTCACCACGACCCAGAGTATATATACTTTATTTGGTCTTAGAGCACTATTTCGATGTGTTACAAAGGGAATGACAAAGTTAATATACCCCCCCCCCCCCCCATCCTACTATGGTGGAGGGTATAATAAAGGCCGATAATTGCGCATTAAAAATGTACGAATAGATATCGGTATAGAGATCTGGATATCTCGATCGGCTTCCGGCTACCCTCCATGCCGATCGTATCAATTTTTTTCAGACCTTTTAGCATTTCCTACACTCAGATCTTCAATTTTCTTCCATCTCTATCCTATCTACTTTAATGCTAAAACAAACAAAAAAACTAGTTGATCACATCTTTAGAGGTATATAACCACACCATGGTTCTTAAAAATCCGAAGTCTATTGACCTGGTCCAACATTTATTTATTAAAATTTTCTTTACAAAAACTCATATTTCCAAACGAACCACTCAAATGGGCGAGTAGGAACCCGACATCCTTCAGATTCAAAATTCTCAAGCAAATTTGACGAGTTTGAACTACTTAAAATATCCATCACAATTTGTCTTATAATCAAACCATCTATCTCCGCTTAAGAATTCAATTATGATGCATATTTAAAATTTGAGTTCCATCCGTCATTAAAATGAGGAAGTATCAATAGACAGAGTGACCACTGCCATTTTGCTATAGGTCAAAACATTGTTTAAAAGAAATGATTTTAATGTTTTCTCCACTAATACAGCCCCACGTTGGGCGCCATTTATTTTTATATATCAACCCTCATGCCAGATCCTATCTACCATTGATTTTCTGATGATCGGTAGTTGATGAAAACTTCGAAGCTCTTACAGTCGATCCGGTTGTTGGATGTTTTCGAGATTTTGGTTAGAGTTTCGGGTAAATATTGTTGTACTTTTCGAAAATTGTGGTACTTGTCGATTTTTCGTAGATCGGTAATTTTTGTATTCATAGGTGATCAGGAGTTGATGACGTCTTCGGGTTGCTGATGTTCGGATGTTGATTAGAGATACGGTGATGAGAACTTTCGGCTCGTATATGGTTAGGTTAGGTTAGGTGGCAGCCCGATGAGTCAGGCTCACTTAGACTATTCAGACCATTGTGATACCACGTTGGTGAACTTCTCTCTTATCGCTGAGTGCTGCCCGATTCCATGTTAAGCTCAATGGCAAGGGACCTCCTTTTTAACAGGTTGGCTGAAAAGTCCCCGGTCTGACACATAGATGGCGTCGCTAGTATTAAATGCATATTATTTTTATATAGTACCAACCTTCAAATGATTCGTGTCAAAATTTGACGTGTGCGTCTTTTGTGAAGCAACTTTTGTTATTGTGAAAAAAAATGGAAAAAAATGAAAAAAAAAAGGAATTTCGTATTTTGATAAAATACTGTTTTCTGAAGGGGAATAAATACGGTGGAAGCAAAAACTTGGCTTGATAATGAGTTTCCGGACTCTGCCCCAGGGAAATCAACAATAATTGATTGGTATGCAAAATTCAAACGTGGTGAAATGAGCACGGAGGACGGTGAACGCAGTGGATGCCCGAAAGAGGTGGTTACCGACGAAAACATCAAAAAAATCCACAAAATGATTTTGAATGACCGTAAAATGAAGTTGATCGAGATAGCAGAGGCCTTAAAGATATCAAAGGAACGTGTTGGTCACATCATTCATCAATATTTGGATATGCGGAAGCTCTGTGCAAAATGGGTGCCGCGCGAGCTCACATTTGGCCAAAAACAACAACATGTTGATGATTCTGAGCGGTGATTGTAGCTGTTAACTCGTAATATACCCCGAGTTTTTCCGTCGATATGTGACAATGGATGAAACATGGCTCCATCACTACACTCCTGAGTCCAATCGACAGTCGGCTGAGTGGACAGCGACCGGTGTACCGTCTCCGAAGCGTAGAAAGACTCAAAAGTCCGCTGGCAAAGTAATGGCCTCTGTTTTTTGGGATGCGCATGGAATAATTTTTATCGATTATCTTGAGAAGGGAAAAACCATCAACAGTGATTATTATATGGCGTTATTGGAGCGTTTGAAGGTCGAAATCGCGGCAAAACGGCCCAATATGAAGAAGAACAAGTATATACAGCACTAAGTTCGGCCGGGCCGAATTTTAAATACCCACCACCATGAACCAAATATTAGGGTTTCCTTTGACATTTCAGGAGGGCTTGAGGACTTGAGGACACTTCCCGAAGATAAATTTAAAGATTTCACCTATGAGGACTATATCAGATTCTGGATTTATAAGAACCATTTTTGTTCGAGTTTTAGAGGAATCATTAACATCTCTTGTAAGTGTGCAAGAAAATTATAAAATAACGTCTTGATTTGAAATCTTAAATCTGTAGAAGTAAAATCTGGAAATTTTACATTGAGTTTCAAGCAATTTTCATGATCAGTGCGCCTTCTACACCCTCAAGAAGTGAAGTCGGTCTATATGGAGGCATTACCAAATGGACCGATAAAAACTTAATCCGATACACGTTTTTGTGAGCCTAAAATACCAGAATATTTACAATTTCAGGCAAATCAGATAAAAACTACGGTTTCTAGAAACCCAAGGAGTTAAATCGGGAGATTGTTCTTATGGGGGCTATACTAAAATATGGACCGATACTCACCGTTTTCGGCACACCTCTTTATGACCCGAAAATACCTCTAGATTTCCAATTTCAGCCATATAGGATAAAAACTTCGGATTCTAGAATTCCAAGAAGTAAAATCGGGAAATCGGTCTATATGGGGGCTATACCAAAATATGGACCGATACTCACCATTTTCGGCACACCTCTTAATGGTCCTAAAATACCTCTAGATTTCCAATTTCAGACAAATTGGTTAAAAACTACGGTTTCTATAAGCCCAAGACCCCAAATCTGAAGGTCTTTTTATATGGGGACCATACCAAAACATGGACCGATACTCACAATTTTTGGCACACGTATTTGTGGTCCTACAATACCGCTAGATTTCCAATTTCAGGTAAATTGAATAAAAACTGCAGTTTCCATAAGCCCAAGACGTAAAATTGGGAGATGGGTCTATATGGGGGCTATACCAAAATATGGACCGATACTCACAATTTTTGGCACACGTATTTGTGGTCCTACAATACCTCTAGATTTTCAATTTCAGGTAAATTGAATAAAAACTGCGGTTTCTATAAGCCCAAGAAGTAAAATCGGGAGATCGGTCTATATGGGGGCTATACCAAAATATGGACCGATACTCACAATTTTTGGCACACGTATTTGTGGTCCTACAATATCTCTAGATTTCCAATTTCAGGTAAATTGAATAAAAACTGCGGTTTCTATAAGCCCAAGAAGTAAAATCGGGAGATCGGTCTATATGGGGGCTATACCAAAACATGGACCGATACTCACCATTTTTGGCACACCTCTTTATGGTCATAAAATACCTCTAGATTTCAAATTTCAGGCAAATTGGATAAAAACTACGATTTCTATAAGCCCAAGACCCCAAATCGGGAGGTCGGTTTATATGGGGACCATATCAAAACCTGGACCGATATAGCCCATCTTCGAACTTGACCTGCCTGCAGATAAAAGACGAGTTTGTGCAAAATTTCAGCACGATTGCTTCATTATTGAAGACTGTAGCGTGATTACAACAGACAGACAGACGGACATCGTTATATCGTCTTAGAATTTCTCCCTGATCAAGAATATATACTTTATATAGTCGGAAATCGATATTTCGATGTGTTACAAACGGAATGACAAACTTATTATACCCCCGTCACCATTCTATGGTGGTGGGTATAAAACAGTGTTGTTCCACCAAGACAACGCACCGTGCCACAAGTCATTGAGAACGATGGCAAAAATTCATGAATTGGGCTTCGAATTGCTTCGCCACCCACCGTATTCTCCAGATCTGGCCCCCAGCGATTTTTCTTGTTCTCAGACCTCAAAAGGATGCTCGCAGGGAAAAAAATTGGCTGCAATGAAGAGGAGGTGATCACCGAAACTGAGGCCTAATTTGAGGCAAAACCGAAGGAGTACTACCAAAATGGTACCAAAAAATTGGAAGGTCGTTATAATCGTTGTATCGCTCTTGAAGGCAACTATGTTGAATAATAAAAACGAATTTTGACAAAAAATGTGTTTTTCTTGGTTAGACCGGGGACTTACCAGCCAACCTGTTATACTCATATGACCACGGTGGCTAATGTTTTACACCGATTTACTTGAAATTTTGCACAAAAAGTAGAATTAACCTTCTGACTGTCCGTACCAAATTTGGTTTAAATCGGTTCAGAATTAGATAAAGCTGCCATATATAGCTTTCGCCCGATTTACACTCATATGGCCACAGAGGCCAATTTTTTACTCCGATTTAGTGAAATTTTGCACAGAGAGTAGAATTAGCTTTGTTGCTATGCGTGCCAAATTTAGTTGAAATCGGTTCAGATTTAGATATAGCTGCCATATATATGTTTTTCTGATTTCGACAAGAATGATCAAAATACCAACATTTTCCTTGTGAAATCGCCACTGCTTAGTAGAAAACTCGTAAAAATGACTCCAATTGTCCTATACTTCTAATACATGTCTATCGACCGATAAATCATAATTACACTTTTGCGAAGTTGCCTCAAAATTGGTTCATATTTAAATGTTTCCCATATTTTTTACTAACATTGTGTTCCACCCCAGGGCATTAACCGACTTAAATTTTAAGTCAATAGATTTTCTAAGAAGTCTTAAATATATTGTCGGTTCAGTTTTAAACGTATGTATATGGGACAGGGCTGCCAATTTTGCCGATTTATCGGCATTTTGACGATTTTTACTCAAAAAATAGCAAATGCCGACTTTCCGATTTTTGCCCCAAAAATAACAATATTAGCTCCGTTCAAAAATTTTGAATAGAAGCAGTTCGTTTACACGTTTAGAGCCAGGCAAAAAGAGTTTTTGCTAGATATTTCAGACATGTAGGAGCTATACCACATTTCACATCTACAGTATTACTATCACGGTTACCACTCGTGCCAAAAATAATCTACCACCAAAATTTGAAGAAAATTTTACCAAACATCTGTCAGAATAAAAAAAAAATTGAAGTTTTTGTGGTTAGTATATAAATTTTGTTTTATTCAAAAGAAATGTTTTATATTGAATTTATAGAAAATGTTGTTAACCTTTTATTTCTACAGAAAAAGTTGTCAAAATTTTATTTCTATAGAAAATTTCGTCAAAATTTTATTTCTATAGAAAATTTCGTCAAAATTTTATTTCTATAGAAAATTTTGTCAAAATTTTGTTTCTATATAAAATTTTGTCAAAATTTTATTTATACAGAAAATTTAGTCAAAATGTTATTTCTATAAAAATATTTTTCAAAATTCTATTTCTATAGAAAATTTTGTAAAAATTTTATTTCTATAGACAATTTTGTCAAAATTTTATTTCTATAGAAAATTTTGTCAAAATTTTATTTCTATAGAAAATTTTGTAAAAATTTTATTTCTATAGAAAATTTTGTCAAAATTTTATTTCTATAGAAAATTTTGTCAAAAATTTGTTTTCATTGAATATTTTATCAAAACTTTATTTTCATAGAAAATTGTGTCAAAATCTTATTTATATAGAAATTTTTGACAAAATTTTATTTTCATTGAAAATTTTGTCAAAATTTTATTTTCATAGAAAATTTTACCAAAATTTTATTTCTATAGAAAACTTTCTCTAAACTTTATATCTGTAGAAAATGTTTGCACATTTTTATTTCTTTCGAACATTCTTGTAAAACTTAATTTCTATAGATCATTTTTGGCATTTTTTTTATAGTAAATTCTTGCAAAATTTTATTTCTAAACAAATTTTTGCAAAATTTAATTTCTATAGAAAATTTCCACAACAATTTATTTCTATAGAAAATTTTGTAAAAATTTCATTTCTATAGAAAATTTCGTCAAAATTTTATTTCTAGAGAAAATTTTGTCAAAATTTTATTTATACAGAAAATTTTGTCAAAATGTTATTTCTATAGAAATATTTTTCAAAATTCTATTTCTATAGAAAATTTTGTACAAATTTTATGTCTATAGAAAATTTTGTCAAAATTTTATTTCTATAGAAAATTTTGTCAAAATTTTATTTCTATAGAGAATTTTATAAAAATTTTATTTTCATAGAAAATTGTGTCAAAATTTTATTTATATAGAAAATTTTATCAAAATTTTATTTTCATTGAAAATTTTGTCAAAATTTTATTTTCATAGAAAATTTTATCAAAATTTTATTTCTATGGAAAACTTTCTCAAAAATTTATATCTGTAGAAAATGTTTGCACATTTTTATTTCTTTCGAACATTCTTGGAAAACTTGATTTCTATAGATCATTATACCCTTCACCACTACTGTGGTACAGGGTATAATAAGTTTGTGCATTTGTATGTAACGCCAAGAAATAGTGGTCATAGACCCATCTTTTAGTATACCGATCGGCTTAGAATTAAATTCTGTCGATTTAGCGATGTCCGTCTGTCTGTCTGTCCGTCTGTCTGTCTGTATATGTAATTTTGTGCACAAAGTACAGCTCGCAATTTAAGTCCGATCGTCCTCAAATTTGGCATAGGGCCGTTTCTTGGGACAGAGACAATCGCTATTGGTTTTGGAAAAAATCGGTTCAGATTTAGATATAGCTGCCATATATATTTATCCCCGATGTGGTCATAGTTATCGTGTTTATCAACCAATTTTCTTGAAATACCGTACATCCAAATATTTTATGAATCTCGAAAATCTTGCAAAATATCAGCCAAATCGGTTCAGATTTAGATATAGTTCTCATATATATCTTTCGTCCGATTTAGACTCATATGACCACAGAGGCCAAAGTTTACTACCGATCTTCGTGAAATTTTGCAAAGAGGGTAGAATTGACATTCTACCAATGCTTGGTAAATTTGATTGAAATCGGTTCAAATTTAGATATAGCTCCCATATATATCTTTCGTCCGATTTGAACTTATATGGCCACAAAAGCCAAAGTTTTGCCGTGATTTGCTTCAAATTTTGCACAAGGGGTACGTTTAATAGTATCGTTAAGTGTGTCAAATTTTGTTAAAATCAGTTCAGATTTAGATATAGCTCACATATATATCTTTCGCCCGATTTGGACTTATATGGTCTCAAAAGCCAGAGTTTTGCCCTGACTTACTTCAAATTTTGCACAAGCGGTACTTTTAACGATACTATTGTATGTGCCAAATATGGTCATAGTCGATTCAGATTTAGATATAGCTTCCATAAATATATTTCGTCCGACTTGAACATATATGGCCTCAATATCCAGGATTTTGCCTTGATTTGCTTCAAATTTCGCACAAGGAGTACGTTTAGTAGTATAGGTAATTGTGGCAAATTTGGTTGAAATCGGTTCAGATTTAGATATGGCTCCCATATATATCTCCCGTCCGATTTGCACTCATATGACCAGGTGAGCCAAAGTTATACTCCCATTTATGTGAAATTTCGCATAGATAGCAGAATTATTATTCTAACTATGCATGTCAAATTTAGTCAAAATTGGTTCAGATTATATATAGCTCCATATATACGTACACCAGAGTTTGGGAAATATGGTAGACTGTTTCATATTTTATAGGTCATACACATTAGGATCAAAATCTACTAAAAGTAGATTTAAAATCCCTTTTTTATAAGGCAAATGACATTTGAAATCTGGGTAAAGTGGATTTTGGAAGTATAATGTGAATGAGGTATTAGACCCATTTTCAATGGGATTTTCCTCCAATTGACTGGATAGTTTCCTCAGAGAAAACAAATATGGCCAAAATTCTAACACTTTACACAAAATTCTGTGATGATTTCCCCATACCATATCCTACACACTGCAATGCCAGACTTTCCACAGAACGGTTGAGTTTTAAATAAGGCTCCAAGTCGCCCGACTTGACCAAATAATATATCACAACCCACACTTGACCACATATCTTGGCAAGATCTAACCAATATCCTTGTAAAATCGTCACTGCTGAGTAGCAAAAATTGGAAATGTTACTCAAATTGTCCTATATCTCGAATACATAAGTATCGCCTGATAAATCGCAAATGCTCTTATGTACAATTGCCTCAAAATTTCTCTCGCTTCATATTTCCCATATTGTTTATTAACATTGTGTTTCATTCCAGGGCGTTAGCCGATTTCAATTTTAATTCTAGAGATTTTGTAGAAGTACAAAAAATTGTCTCCATTATAAGTATTTGTACCTGAAAATGCAAACCTTTATATAGCTCCCAGCAAATTTGAAGTAGTTGAGATGGTAACACAAATGCTGGTCTACATGGTGGTGAAGGGTATAATATAGTCGGCCCCGCCCGACTTTAGACTTTACTTACTTGTTTTTTTTTTTAATTTCTTCATTCAAATGAACTTCCAAGGCACAACTTCTAAAGCAACACAAATGAATCAAAAACGGAGAACTCCATCCTATGACAACAAGCCCATGTAAAATTCATTGGAGATGATCCAAGCCAAACTATTTTTTGGAAGCTCTTTTTTAGCTGAGATAAGAAATAGCTCCCATATAGACCGATAACCAGATTAAGACATGGATCTTTATACCCTTCACCACTACTGTGGTACAGGGTATAATAAGTTTGTGCATTTGTATGTAACGCCAAGAAGGAAAAGTCTGAGACCCATCGTTTAGTATACCGATCGTCTTAGAATTAAATTCTGAGTCGATTTAGCGATGTCCGTCTATCTGTCTGTCTGTCTGTCCGTCTGTCTGTCTGTCTGTCTGTTGATGTATTTTTGTGTGCAAAGTACAGCTCGCAGTTTTAGTCCGATTGTCCTAAAATTTGGTATAGGGTCCTGTTTCGGCTCAAAGACGATCCCTATTGATTTTGGAAAAAATCGGTTCAGATTTAGATATAGCTGCCATATATATTTTTCACCGATCTGGTCATAATTGGCGTGTATATTAACCGATCTTCCTCAAATTCCGTACATCCGAATATTTTATGAGTCTCGAAAAACTTGCAAAATATCATCCAAATCGGTTCAGATTTAGATATAGCTCCCATATATAGCTTTGGCCCGATTTACACTCATTTGCCCACAGAGGCCAATTTTTTGCTTCGATTTAGTTGAAATTTTGCACAGGGAGTAGAATTAGCATTATAGGTATGTGTGTCAAATTTGGTGGAAATCGGTTCAGATTTAGATATAGCTCCCATATAAAGCTTTCGCCCGATTTACACTCATATGACCACAGAGGATAATTTTTAACTCCGATTTAGTTGAAATTTTGCACAGGGAGTAGAATTAGCATTGTACCTATACGTGCCAAATTTGGTTGGAATCGGTTCAGATTTAGATATATCTCCCATATATAGCTTTCGCCCGATTTACACTCATATGACCACAGAGGCCAATTTTTAAGTCCGATTTAGTTGAAATTTTGCACAGGGAGTAAAATTAGCATTGTAACTATGCGTGTCAAATTTGGTTGAAATCGGTTCAGATTTAGATATAGCTCCCATATATAGCTTTGGCCCGATTTACACTCATTTGCCCACAGAGGCCAATTTTTTGCTTCGATTTAGTTGAAATTTTGCACAGGGAGTAGAATTAGCATTATAGGTATGTGTGTCAAATTTGGTGGAAATCGGTTCAGATTTAGATATAGCTCCCATATATAGCTTTCGCCCGATTTACACTCAAATGAGCACAGAGGGCAATTTTTTGCTCCGATTTAGTTGAAATTTTGCACAGGGAGTAGAATTAGCATTGTTGCTATGTGTGCCAAATTAGGTTGAAATCGGTTCAGATTTAGATATAGCTCCCATATATATGTTTTTCTGATTTGGACAAAAATTGTCAAAATACCAACATGTTCCTTGTAAAATCGCCACTGCTTAGTCGAAAAGTTGTAAAAATTACTCTGATTTTGCTAAACTTCTAATACATATATATCGAGCAATAAATCATAAATAAACTTTTGCCATTAGCTGACTTAAATTTTGAGTCTATAGATTTTGTAGAAGTCAAATTCTGTCTAAATCGAGTGATATTTAAATGTATGTATTTGGGACAAACCTTTATATATTGGCCCCAACACATTTAACGGATGTGATATGGTATCGAAAATTTAGATCTACAAAGTGGTGCAGGGTATAATATAGTCGGCCCCGCCCGACTTTAGACTTTCCTCACTTGTTTTTATATAAATTCAAAGCTACGTTTTTTTCAAAACTATACAAGCAAGCTTCTTCAACTCGTACGAACATTGCTTTGGCATATGTATGTGGCATATAAAATTTCATCCTTAATTACAACCAGAAAACTATTTACTTTTCAAAACATTTTGTTAAATTTGTTTATTTTATATTTGTTTATATGTATCATACATTCGGAAGAGTCTATAGATTTTATTTATTAAAAACATTTTAAAATAATTAATAAAAGCTGTCTATAACTTTGGACGTCTATAGGTTCCCAAATACTCGCCGCATGATGAACAGTATTGGCGCTTTATGAAGCACGAAGTGAGAAAACGCCTCACAATGGTCTTTCCCTTTTGTTTACAATACGGACAAACGATCTCATGAGGCTCAGGACCGACGGCAAAATATACTGGAGGTGGAATACTGGCAACCATTGTTGTGTAGAAGATTGACTAGCTAACCTTGATGGTGTGGCGGGGATAAAATAATTGCAAATACAAAAACACTCAACCAAATAATCAATAAGCAAAATTGCTTACTTTTAGAGCTGATTTTTAACAAAACTTGAGGGAGAAAATCTTTCAGTTTATCCACTGAGTTGAGAAATTTGTGTGTTGAAGCAAACGTTCGAATGAATACTGAAACAATCATAGTTCACCATAAAGATCTGTTTTTTTCTTCATAAAATAAAGAGAAAATCATTAGGAGAGCAGATGAATAAAATTAAGAGCGGATTATAAGTCATCGGGGTATATTCTCTGAGAAGAAGATGCTAACATTTTTACTCTCAGAAAATGGTGTAAATAGAGAAATGGCAAAGTTTAAACATTTTCAAATAAAAACCAATTTTTATTGGGGCGGGAAGAAATTTTAATATGCCACATAGCTTGCGTAATATTCCGCAAGATACTATTGAATGCAATACGCGTAAGCATTATTCAAATGGGCAAAGTTGACTTAAGTATACCCCTTACTGAGAGAGAAGTATCTCTTAATGTTTATATGAGAGGAATGCATTTTAATTAAATGAAATATTAATTGAAATTTGAATGATACATTAACTTTAATTTAATTCCAGTTTTTTGCTTTGTATATACAGTTGTGCTCAAAATAATAGTAGTGCTGTGCTGAATTTTTTTTCTGCTTCTTCTATTCCTTCCACTAAAGGTTTATTTTATCTTTGTTTTTTACTATATCATTGTTTGGAGTGTGCATAATAAAAAAATACCGTTGGTTTAACTTCTGATGCTATTGTTGTTGTAAAAAAATCGACATAAGAAGAATCCCTTTGCAAGCTCCAAAACAAATAAAAGGGTTATAAGCTAGCTTACAAACAATTAAAAGACGAAAATAATTTAGCTGTCCATAGTCCAAGAAAAGTCACTCTCCTTTCAAAAAAAAACATGTATCGAAAAGAATAATGTATGCCCAAGAGGATTTCCATTGGTCAGTACAGAAATGGAGGAACATTCCCCAGTACAGAAATGGAGGAACATTGGATGGATGAGTCAAAAATGGTGCTTTATGATTGAAGAGGATCCCGTCTATATGTTCGGCAACCTAAAAACACTGAGTACAGTACCAATTTTACGACAAAAACTGTAAATCACGATGGTGCTTTAATTTATTTGCTACTACTATTATTTTGAGCGCAGCTGTATACAAATATTAAAAAAATTAAACTTATTAAAAAACAAGTAAGGAAAGTCTAAAGTCGGGCCGGGCCGACTATATTATACCCTGCACCACTTTGTAGATCTAAATTTTCGATACCATATCACATCCGTCAAATGTGTTGGGGCTATCTATAAAGGTTTGCCCCAACTACATATAAAGGGTGATTTGTTAAGAGCTTGATAACTTTTTTTTAAAAAAAAACGCATAAAATTTGCAAAATCTCATCGGTTCTTTATTTGAAACGTTAGATTGGTCCATGACATTTACTTTTTGAAGACAATTTCATTTAAATGTTGACCGCGGCTGCGTCTTAGGTGGTCCATTCGGAAAGTCCAATTTTGGGCAACTTTTTCGAGCATTTCGGCCGGAATAGCCCGAATTTCTTCGGAAATGTTGTCTTCCAAAGCTGGAATAGTTGCTGGCTTATTTCTGTAGACTTTAGACTTGACGTAGCCCCACAAAAAATAGTCTAAAGGCGTCAAATCGCATGATCTTGGTGGCCAACTTACCGGTCCATTTCTTGAGATGAATTGTTCTCCGAAGTTTTCCCTCAAAATGGCCATAGAATCGCGAGCTGTGTGGCATGTAGCGCCATCTTGTTGAAACCACATGTCAACCAAGTTCAGTTCTTCCATTTTTGGCAACAAAAAGTTTGTTAGCATCGAACGATAGCGATCGCCATTCACCGTAACGTTGCGTCCAACAGCATCTTTGAAAAAATACGGTCCAATGATTCCACCAGCGTACAAACCACACCAAACAGTGCATTTTTCGGGATGCATGGGCAGTTCTTGAACGGCTTCTGGTTGCTCTTCACTCCAAATGCGGCAATTTTGCTTATTTACGTAGCCATTCAACCAGAAATGAGCCTCATCGCTGAACAAAATTTGTCGATAAAAAAGCGGATTTTCTGCCACTGATTTTGGTAATAAAATTCAATGATTTGCAAGCGTTGCTCGTTAGTAAGTCTATTCATGATGAAATGTCAAAGCATACTGAGCATCTTTCTCTTTGACACCATGTCTGAAATCCCACGTGATCTGTCAAATACTAATGCATGAAAACCCTAACCTCAAAAGAATCACCCTTTATTTACATATTACTCGATCTGGACAGAATTTGATAGACTTCTACAAAATCTATAGACTCAAAATTTAAGTCGGCTAATGCACTAGGGTGGAACACAATGTTATTAAACAAATATGGGAAACATTTAAATCTGAAGCAATTTTTAGGCAACTTTGCAAAACTTATGATTTATCGGTCGATAGCTATGTATTAGAAATATAGGAAAATTTAAGTCATTGTTACAAGTTTTCGACTTAGCAGTGGCGATTTTATAAGGAAAATGTTCGTATATTGACCATTTTTGCCGAAATAAGAAAAATATATATGTTATATGGGATCTAGATCTAAATCTGAACCGATTTCAACCAAATTTGGCATGCATAGTTACAATATTAATTATACTCCCTCTGCAAAATTTAATCCAAATAAGGCAAAATTCTGGTCTCTGGTCCAAAATAAGTGCATATGGAGGCGAAAGATATATATGGGAGCGATATCTAAATCCCAACCGATTTCAAATAAATTCGGCACACTTTATGATACTATCAATTGCACTCCTTGTGCGAAATTTAAAGTAAATCAGGTTGAAATTCTGGCTTCTGGGGTCATATTAGTAGATATCGGGCGAAAGATATATATGGGAGCTATATCGAAAACCGAACCGATTTCTTCCAAAATCAATATGGTTATATTCTGACCAAAAAATAATCAATATATTTGATAAAATAATCAATTAAAAAACTGATTGGGTTTTCCAATTGACATAAATTAAATGTTCGATTGAACCAATTAAAAAATTTATTTTTGCAATCAACATGAATTAAATTTTTTGGGATCATTTATTGGTCCTTCAAAATGTCTTTATATTAAAGAAGCCGCATATTTGGCTCGGAATCAATATCAAAATCCTTGAGTGTACATAAGATTCAGATTGGCGGACATTTTGGACGTACATACCTGTTTTAACTAAAAATGTTTTGTAGTGATTACACTTAAAACTTTTCAAAAAATTAAAAAAAAAAAACTCAAACAAATAACATTTGCGTTTTTTCCGTTTTTCCAAACGTTTTATTTCTTTGTGTGTAGCATCATTGCCCACAAAGACTATATGAAATTTATTCCCCTTATTCGATATCACTCCCCGCACGGATGAAAAAGACTGTTTTTCATATGTTTGGCTATAAACATTATATGTTTGGAACACAAATTTTTAAACACAATATTTTTGAGTGCAAGCATATAATGTTCATAAACTAGCATAACATGTTTGGGACATATATGTTAATATGTTAGAACATATTATGTTTGGGACATAAAATGTTTGTTAATATAATATGCTTGGATGCAAACATATATTAATTTAGTAATAGCCTATAAACATATATGTGCTTAGTAGCTTGGAGCGCTATTTAACAGGGAGCGATATTGAATTAAGTTGGTGGTTGTTTCTTGTTATTCCAAAATTAACATTTTATTTTCCCTTGGGCAATTGATCAGCTACTTCTTTGATCCTTACAAACTGTGTGGTCCGCTGTTCGAATCCCCGTCCGGCAAAAGGTAAAATTAAAATAAAAAAATCATAAAATTGAATAATTTCTTCTACAATGTTCGTATTACAGAAAAAGGTGCTAAGAACTAAAAAATCTCGTGGAAGTGAGAAAGATGTGGTGGAATATACAATTAGGCAGAAACAAAATTTTGAGCATTCAGGTCGAAAACCTATGTTGTTAGCACCTATATTACCTGTTTATTTTCATAATTCATTATGACTGTAAATATATAAATAAATAAAATTTTGAGCACAATATTGTTTGGGAGAATTTTTTTTAAGCATATAATATTTTTGGGTGCAAAATGCTTCCAAACATATTATATGTTCACATAATAACATATTGTTTTTTGGAAGACAACATTATTGAATTTGGATGCAAAAATACAAAATGTTTGGAACTTAGACTACCCAAACATATATTGTTTAGACCAATATGCTTTCAAACATATTATATATTGGAAGAGATCCAACATATAAATGTTTGGGCAATACCCAAAAATGTATATGCTTGAAGCAAAATATGTTTGGGAGTATATGTTACAGAAGCGATTTTTTGTGAGGGTGCGTGTATACCACCTGTTTTTATTCCATTTTAACTATATCGCTGACTAACTACTGCTCGCTCAAAAATTTGGCATATTTCCAATAAAAGCATTAATCACCGACCAAACAATAAAATACATAAACACATTGTCAGGAGTGCGGGCCTTCATTTGATGCTTGGATAATTTTCTAATGTTTGTGGAGAGTTTGTGTCACTTTTGCCATGGATACTACCCAGATCGCTGCAATGATATTGGTTCTGGTCGGTAAAACAAAGTCTATGGTTTGCAGACTGAACGAAGAATTTCGATTATTAGATATCACATACTGATATCACACACCGAATTAAAAATTTAATTCATTTGGTTTATTCAGTTAATTTTTTATTTGATTCAATTAAATATTAAAATAGTTAATATTTACTTTTTCACCAATTTTATTTTTCATTTTAACTTTAAGCGCCAAATAGAGTATTTTCAAAGATTAGTCCAAAAGAACTTCATTGGAAGTGGAAAAAAGTTGATAGAGGTGCCCGATTGTTAGAGGCCATACAATAACATCATGTACTAAATTTCAACCGAATCGGATGTTGTTAGCTCTTCCATGAGGCTTTGTAAGGCTAATCTGGCAATCGGTTTATATGGGGGCTAAATATAATTATGGACCGATATACACGAATTTTTTGCATGGGTGTTAGAGGCCAAGTAGCAAATTTCAACCAGATCGAATAAAATTTGCTCTTCCAAGAAGCATCGCAAACCAAATCTGGGGGTCGGGTTATATGAGAGCTATACTTTAAAGTGATCCATTTGCAATACCGACCTACATCAATAACAACTACTTGTGTGTTTCAGGTCAATACCTTGTTTTATTCGGAAGTTTCAACAGGCGGATGAGCGGACGGACACACAGTTCTTCGATCCCATACAACGAATGGACAAAAATAGAAGGAGGCATCGTAGGAAAGTGAATCTTTCAAGGGCCTTGTTGATGATCAAAACTAAGACAAATGCGAATTTTGGTTCCGATCGAACCACTCCTTCACGTACATACATCCCATAGAAAGGGATCAAAACTATCTGATTGCATGGAAAGGTGAGATAACACTAATAGCCAAATGTCCGTCATTTGAGAATGGTTATAAATCACTCTTTGAAATTTTGTGTGGATAGAGCCGAGATATTGATCAAGTAGTGAGCCAAATTTTGAGACACTAGGTAGTCCGGAACCTTTCTGGCAGGACTTGTAACAACTAATTATATCTCTGCATTTCATTTTATTTCTTTTTTGATTTTGTTTTATATTTGCTGTTAGTAGTCCATTCAAAAAATCAAATTTTGCTAATTTTGAAAACGTAAAATTACTTTTGTAAAAGTTTGTAAAATGATCGGTTTATACACGCAAAAAAATAATTCTTTCCTCCCAAACGAAATTTTAGACAAACAAAGTTCGTTTCTCATTTGCTTTTCGCTGTAAGGAAGTGTATTTGGAAGAAAAGTATATACTTTTTGTGATAAACGTTTATTCTTTTCCAGGATGTAAAAACAATTTCATAAAGACTAGCTCAAAAAAACCATTATTTTCTTGCTAATTGCATTGTCCCTCACATCTTTCTCACATCCACGAGGATTTTTAGTTCTTAACACCTTTTCCTGTAATACCAACAATGTAGAAGAAATTATACGATTTTATAAATTTTTAAAATTTTTTTACCTTTCGCCTGGACGGAGAATCGAACCGCGGACCATGCACATTGTAAGCCAACACACTAACCACTGAGCTATGTACCTGTTATGGTCATCAATAGATAAATATCAATATAAGTTATATTTATATAGCATAGCTTGCGGCGCCCACGAACCGAATAAACAAAGTTTATTTAACAGAAACAAACATTTAGTTTGGCACCGTGGAGCAGTGGTAGCTACGTCCGACTCTCATGCCAAGGGTCGTGGGTTCGATCCCTGATTCGGCCAAAGTTTTTTTTTTTGCTTTTGTTTTTTTTTTTTTACATATATTCCAGATATATTCGGAAGATTCCGAAAAAATGTTCAACATTACATTGTACTATATTAAATTTTGAACTGTAAAATGTGTCTTATTAAAGACCTAAAGTCAGAAAAGAACAGTGTTTGATATAAACGAAATGGACTGTGTTGTTATTTAAAAATAACTTTTTTTATTGAAAAAATAAAAATTTTGTAACAAACGAAATTTTTTGGTGATAAAAGTTTAAAATTTTCGAAGCAATTCAAAAAACTCTAACAAAAGAAAAACGTTTTCGGTACACGTTTTCCAAACGTTTTTTTTCTTGTGATGCCAACTCCCGAAGGGCAAAAAACACCAAAACACTTTACTTAAATTTACTCCTCCAAGAGGTTTACTCCTCCAAGAGGTTCTGAAGTACAAATCTGTGAATCGGTTTATATGGGGGCTATATAATTATGGACCGATATGGACCAATGTTTGTATTGTTGTTAGAGGGCATATACTATCATAACGAACAAAATTTCTAACTACATCCATAAGGATAACCTGTGCATCGGTTTATATGGGGGCTATATATAATTATCGGATGAAATTTGCTCTTCCAAGAGGCTCCGCAAGAAAAATCTGGACGTTGGTTTATATGGCGGCTATACCTAATAGTGGTCTGATATGGCCCATTTGCATCCGACCTATACCAATAACAATTACTTGTGCCAATTTTTAAGACCTTAGCTTGTTTCGTTCGCCACATTCGTAATATGTATCACGTCCCGTAGTATTTACGCTTTATGGAGTCTGAGACCACTATATCGATGTGTTACTACTAACAAGATGGTAAAGTTAGTATAGTATACCATCCTATGGTACAGGGTATAAAAATGTAAACTTTATGACATGATTGGTGGTCACGGTTGCTGCAGTTGGTAGAATTCTACCAAAAATGGTAGTTTTTTTTTACAGTTTGGTAGATTGCTAGAATTCTTGATGTTTTGATAGATTTTGCAAAACATTCCTCTCCAACTAAGAGGAAATAACATTTTGACAAACATTTTCTAGAGATATAAAGTTTTGACAACATTTTTTATAGAAATTTCATTTTGTCAAACTTTTCTATAGAAATAAAATTTTGACAAAATTTTCTACCAAGATAAAATTTTAATTAAGTTTTCTACAGAAATAAAATCTTTACAATATTTTCTATAAATGTAATTTCTTTTAAAATTGCGTGTGTAAGTTATCCCCTCTTGTAGAAGTATTTACTGCAAGATGGCCGTTTCGGAATTACCACGTTCCTCATCACCATCTTTAACGTGCAGCGAAACTACACACCAAAAATAAAATTGCTGATTCAATCACAAAATTAATTAATCCAATTAAATTTTTAATTGAAATGTCTGCAATCACGAAAATGATAGTATCAATCATAGTTTAAATCGGACTTCAAACAAATACTTGATTAAAAAATTAATTGATTCCATTAGCAAATTTAAATTAATGTTTTAATTGAGTCAATTAAATTTGCAATTGATGTTGATTGCAATATTCAATTAATATTTTAATTAAAAACGAAACTATTTTTAATCACTATACTATATTTCAATCACTTTGCATAACTATTTTTAAACCTTTTTAGATTGATTCAAAAACTGATTGTTTCAAAAACAAGTATATACGGCCGTAAGTTCGGCCAAGCCGAAGCTTATGTACCCTCCACCATGGATTGCGTAGAAACTTCTTTCAAACACTGTCATCCACAATCGAATTACTTGGGTTGCGGTAACGCTTGCCGATGGCAAGGTATCTTAAAACCTCCTAACACCGTCTTCTAATTTGTAAGTAAATCCATACGTGGTATATATTAAATTATAAAAGACCGCTTAAATACGCATATACAGTTTGACAAACTTTTCTATAGAAATTAAATTTTAACAAAATTTTCTATAGAAATAACATTTTGACAAAATTTTCTATAGAAATAAAATTTTGGTAGTTTATTTTTGGCTCGAGTGGCAACCATTATTATGAACCGATATGGACCAATTTTTGTGTGATTGGGGATCGGCTATATATAACTATAGACCGATATGGACCAATTTTGGTATGGTTGTTAGCGGCCATATACTAACACCACTTTCCAAATTTGAACCGGATCGGATGTAAGAGACCATATGCTAACACCATGGTCCAAATTTCAACCGTATCGGATGAAATTTGCTTCTCTTAGAGGCTCCGGAAGCCATATCTGGGGATCGGTTTATATGGGGGCTATATATAATTACACGGATGAAAAAGACTGTTTTTCATATGTTTGGCTATAAACATTATATGTTTGGAATACAAATTTTTAAACACAATATTTTTGAGTGCAAGCATATAATGTTCATAAACTAGCATAACATGTTTGGGACATATATGTTAATATGTTAGAACATATTATGTTTGGGACATAAAATGTTTGTAAATATAATATGCTTGGATGCAAACATATATTAATTTAGAAATAGCCTATAAACATATATGTGTTTAGTAGCTTGGAGCGCTATTTAACAGGGAGCGATATTGAATTAAGTTGGTGGTTGTTGCTTGTTATTACAAAATTAACATTTTATTTTCCCTTGGGCAATTGATCAGCTACTTCTTTGATCCTTACAAACTGTGTGGTCCGCTGTTCGAATCCCCGTCCGGCAAAAGGTAAAATTAAAATAAAAAAATCATAAAATTGAATAATTTCTTCTACAATGTTTGTATTACAGAAAAAGGTGCTAAGAACTAAAAAATCTCATGGAAGTGAGATGTGAAGGGAATATACAATTAGGCAGAAACAAAATTTTGAGCATTCAGGTCGAAAACCTATGTTGTTAGCACCTATATTACCTGTTTATTTTCATAATTCATTATGACTGTAAATATATAAATAAATAAAATTTTGAGCACAATATTGTTTGGGAGAATTTTTTTTAAGCATATAATATTTTTGGGTGCAAAATGCTTCCAAACATATTATATGTTCACATAATAACATATTGTTTTTTGGAAGACAACATTATTGAATTTGGATGCAAAAATACAAAATGTTTGGAACTTAGACTACCCAAACATATATTGTTTAGACCAATATGCTTTCAAACATATTATATATTGGAAGAGATCAAACATATAAATGTTTGGGCAATACCCAAAAATGTATATGCTTGAAGCAAAATATGTTTGGGAGTATATGTTACAGAAGCGATTTTTTGTGAGCGTGTATGAACCTATATGGACCAATTTTTGCACGGATGTTAGAGACCACATATACTAACACCACGTTCCACATTTGAACCGGATCGGATGAATTTTGCTCCTCCGGAGGTCAAATCTGGTGAACAGTTTATATGGGGCTATATATAATTATGGACCGATATGGACCAATTCTGGCACTGTTGTTAGAGACCATATACTAACCCCATGTTCCAAATTTCAACCGGATCGGATGAAATTTGCTTCTCTTTGAGGCTCTGCAAGCCAAATCTGGGGATCGGTTTATATGGGGTCTATATATAATTATGGACCGATGTGGATCAATTTCTGCATGGTTGTTAGAGACCGTATACCAACACCATGTACCAAATTTCAGCCGGATCGGATGAAATATGCTTCTTTTAGAGGCTCCGCAAGCCAAATCTGAGGGTCCGTTTATATGGGAGCTATACGTAAAAGTTGACCGATATGGCCCATTTGCAACACCATCCGACCTACATCAATAAAAACTACTTGTGCCAAGTTTCAAGTCGATAGCTTGTTTCGTTCGGAAGTTAGCGTTATTTCAACAGACGGACGGACATGCTTAGATCGACTGAGAATTTCACAACGACCCAGAATATATATACTTTATGGGGTCTTAGAGCAATATTTCGATGTGTTACAAAAGGAATGACAAAGTTAATATACCCCCCATCCTATGGTGGAGAGTATAAAAAAAATAATTAAAATTGTAAAATTAAATATTCATAATTTTGTAACTGACTAACTCTTCCAAGTTTGATTAAATATATTATATTTAATATATTATAATTAATTTTTTAATTGAACTTAATGACTTAATGTTTCTAGTTTGATTAAAAGGTTAATAATATCAATTAATTTTGTAATTGAAAAAGTTTCAACTTCAATCAACTTTTTAATTGGGAATATTATGCTGATATTTTTTCTGTGTATCAACCAATTATCAGAATAAATTCGAGTAATTCACTAACCCCAAAGTAAATTACACTTGAACCTCCCGAAAAAAGGCTTTGCATAAGTAAATGTTTGTACTTTTTATTCAAAATAAAATGTTGACAAAATTTTCTATAGAAATAAATTTTCGACAAAAATTTCTATAGAAATAAAATTTCGACAAAATTTTCCATAGAAATAAAATTTTGACAAAATTTTCTATAGAAATAAAATTTTGACAAAATTTTCTATAGAAATAAAATTTTTACAAAATTTTCTATAGAAATAAAATTTTGACAAAATTTTCTATAGAAATAATATAGAAATACAATTTTTAGCAAATATTCTATAGAAATAAAATTTTGACAAAATTTTCTATAGAAATAAAATTTTGACAAAATTTTCTATAGAAATAAAATTTTAACAAAAATTCTATAGAAATAAAATGTTTATAAAATTTTCTATAGTAATAAAATTTTGACAAAATATTTTATAGAAATAAATTTTGACAAAATGTTCTATAGTAATGCAAAATTCCACAAGGAGAATGAAATAAAGATAAGACAAATATTGACCACAAACGATTTTCCAAATAGAATAATAAGCAGGCTAATAAATCGCGTTAAAAATAAAACACTTGACGAAAACATTAAAAGAAGACAATTGAAAAGCCGGAACATAAAAAAGGGTAAGTCATACAAACCCATGACTTACGTTGAAGGATTCTCAGAGCGTTTTTTCAAATCGAACGTATATAACAAGGACAAGATTCAAATTGCTTCACGCACATCGAGAACAGTAAAGGAATTATTCAGCAACACAAAGTCAAAAATAAAGAATGAGAACAGGAGTAATATAGTGTACAAAATTAAATGTAATGGAGACAAGTCCAACATATGCCCAATGGCATATGTTGGCACTACAATGACCAAACTTAAGACAAGACTTTCGTCGCATAAATCAGACCTTAAAGCTGTAGACAAATCAGTAGAGCAAAAAACAGCACTTGCAGCTCACTGTGCAACAACAGGACACAAGCCCAACTTCACAGACGTCGAGATACTTGCTCAAGAGAATAATCATAGGCGTAGTTACACTCTTGAGATGCTTAATATAATAGATCTCTCTCCTGGCAAGAGAACGAATTTCAAAAAAGACACGGAAGAATGCGCGAGAATGTATCGACACATCATAAACAAGCATCGACACAAACGAAGCGTAGTGTACGGTGACTTGCAGAACGAACAGCATCACACGAACTCACGTTAGTTATTTTCAATATATTATATCTAAAATAATATTGTGATTTGTGAACATTAAAAGTAATTTAATTTTTGTAATTTATTTAGATACAAAATCCCAGAAGATGGTTAGTGGCACTAACCGAAATATTGGAAATAAATATTAAAACAAATCAATAATCGATTGTTTCTTTGACCTCAAGCCGAACAAAATTAATAATCAGAATAAGTAATAAAATGTTGACAAAATATTTTATAGAAATACAATTTTGACAAAATTTTCTATAGTAATAAAATTTAGCAAAACAAGATTTTTTGTTCAGTAGGTTTTGGTAAAATTTGGACTTGAGTTGCAACTGTGATCAGAAACCCCACAATTGTTTCAACGAATTAAAAATCAGAATTTATTAAAAACAAATATAACGCATATGACCATACAATAAGTATGAACATCTTATATAGAAATTAGCGATAATATCTTTAACAAAAGAAATCTTGTAATTCAGATAAAGTAGAGTTGTAAAATGGCTGGTTACACATCATTGTCACAGCATCATTCATCTCCATTTGCCATATTGATTTGTCAAAGCAATGACATTATGATGATATATGTATTGGCTTTACACGATTTGCTCTTCCAAAAAAGCAATTGCAAGTCTTGCAGTAATGATTCGTATCGGTTTTGTTCACAATTTTCTTGTATTCCAAACACCAACAGCAACAGAGACAGCTTTTCGATGATATGAAATAAAGGGCAACGTAAATCACATCAGGCATGGATAACTTCTTAGAACTCATATCATAGCGATACTTACTGAAATAGAGTCTTGATAAAATTGTTAATGGATGCTGCCCATTGTTGATCTTCAACAAGGACAACACTTTGTTCTTTCTTGCCACAACAGGGACATTCGATTAGGGCGGATTGATTGGGAAGATTAAGAAACGTACCAGTCAATGGAGTGGCATAGTTATTTTCGATTAAACGATTCTTTTCCTCTTCAGCGGCTTTAATTTGTGCCTCGGTTGCTGTCACAGTTGTTGTTGTTGTCATTTTGGCTTAGTTTCCAAAGAACTTTTTTTATTTTTTTTAACGTAAATCTTAACTTTGAGTATATCCGCGAATAGCGCACCAACGTTATACAATAAACAAAATATCAAATATGTTCCTAAAGTTCACTTTTTTCTGATTCCTCATACACTTTCTGTTTGGAGCTATTGTCATCGTCTATAGTCGGTTTGTCTGTTCGTCTGGATTAAATCATCAAGAGACAAAATGATCTCTTCACAATCCACAAAGAGTTTGTCATCCGAAATCTAAGAGTTATTGTCATTAAACATAGACTATAGACTTTAGATAGATGATCCACTATTCTCTTTAAAAAAAATGTGTCAGTTCCAAAAATTAATTTTCTGACATTTCGTTTTGATTTTTTCGTAAAGAGTCAGTCCCAAACATTAATTTTCGTGCATTTGCTTTTGTGTTGTTCGTAAAGAGCAATGCTGCTCAAAATTAAATTTCGTATTTTCGCGATTTTGGTCACAATTTTTTGTTCAAATATGAACTTTTAATATATTAATTTATTTATAAATCCTCTGTTGCATCATACACGTTCTAATTTTGTGTAAAATTGGCAAACTACAAAAAGGAAAACGAAAGAGATTGTAAGCGTGCTCTTATTTTTCTCGTTTATTCTTAATCTTCGGAACTATCAAAAATAGTTTGACACTCATGGCTCATCTATCTAAAGTCTATAGTCTATGTCATTAAACCATCAAAGAAGTTGCGTGGGTTGGTTGAAGAGAGTGAGAGACATATTCGCCAAGCAGAGTCTCTTTGTGTACCCACAAATATCTTATGCTCTCAATCTTTCATATTCGTCATAGGTTCTGCGAGATATGCGTATCTGTCAACGGTACAGCACCACCTATTGCCATATGGTACAGATGCCCAATTCTTGTCGTGTACATTCAAGGTCAGGGTCAATTTGTGAATTTTACACTATATGATAACCGCACAGTGTCATACTGATACACTGGTACTGGATAGCGCCAAAATAAAAGATTGTAAAGAGAATAAAAAAGTCGGTTTTAGAAATTTTTATTGGTTTAGGTTATGGGAGAAAAGAAAATACCAAAAAAATACAAATCTATACATGCTTCAATACAGGCGAAAGTAAATGATTCCCTAGCCTTTATTATAGATCTGAAGGGAAGAAATTGCGTATTTGGGTCTTATATGCCAACTTCTAATAAACAAAGCATATGAGAAAAAGTTGTGCCCGTGCTCTCTAACTTGCTCTCTCCACACCCACAGAAAAAAAAACAAGATTCGGAATGTTTAATGCTTACACAGAAAGAAATATCACAAAAAAACTTCCAATTTAAATTTAATTTTGAAAAATATTCAATTAAAATTTTAATTAATTTAATTTAATTGAAACAATAAATTATTTAATTGACCTTATTGGTATCGATTGATACTATCATTTCCATGATTGAAGAAATTTCAATTTCTTAATTGGGAACAATTAATTTCGTGATTGAAGACAAACAATATTCTACCTTTTTATGTATGTATCATTTAATTGTCACAAAACCCCTATTTTCTGGCCGAGAAAAATATTGTGGCAATAAGTACTTAAATGCCCTTCAAATTTATTGAAATTGTTGAAAAAATCATGGACCATTCAAGTTAATTTTTACTTTTTCGAATTGAAAATAGTATTTTTAAGTTTTTATATCTCGCTTTTTATACCCTCCACCATAGGATGGGGGTATATTAACTTTGTCATTCCGTTTGTAACACAACGAAATATTGCTCTAAGACCCCATAAAGTATATATATTCTGGGTCGTGGTGAAATTCTGAGTCGATCTGAGCATGTCCGTCCGTCCGAACGAAACAAGCTATCGACTTGAAACTTGGCACAAGTAGTTGTTATTGATGTAGGTCGGATGGTATTGCAAATGGGTCATATCGGTCCACTTTTACGTATAGCCCCCATATAAAGAGAAGCAAATTTCATCCGATCCGGCTGAAATTTGGAACATGGTGTTAGTATATGGTCTCTAACAAGCATGCAAAAATTGGTCTATATCGTTCCATAATTATAACTATATAGCCCCCATATAAACTGATCACCAGATTTGACGTCCGGAGCCTCTAAGAGAAACAAATTTCATCCGATCCGGCTGAAATTTGGTACATGGTGTCAACATTTGATCTCTAACAACCATGCAAAAAGTGGTCCACATCGGTCCATAATTATATATAGTCCCCATATAAACCGATCCCCCGATTTGGCTTGCGGAGCCTCTAAGAGAAGCAAATTTTATCCGATCGGGTTGAAATTTGGTACATGGTGTAAGTGTATGGTCTCTAACAACTATGCAAAAATTGGTTCACATCGGTCCATAATTATATATAGCCCCCATATAAACCGATCACCAGATGTGACCTCCGGAGCCTCTTGAAAGACCAAAATTCATCTGATTCAGTTGAAATTTGGTACGTGGTGTTAATATATGGCCTCAAACACCAATGCAAAAATTGGAGATTTGGTTTTGGAGCCACTTAGAGGAGCAAATTACATCCGAGTCAGTTGAAATTTGGTACATTGTGCTAGTATATGACAGTTAACAACCATACTTAACTAGGTCCATATCGGTCTATAGTTATATATAGCCCTCAGATAAATCGATCCGCAATCACACAAAAATTGGTCCATATCAAGTTCATAATTTTATATAGCCCCCATATATCAATTCTGGCTCTCTACGTACCGTGCAAAAGTCCATATCGATTCGTAATTATTTGTAGACTTACCTATACATACCTTTTTTGTCTAATAAAGGGTGATTCTTTTGAGGTTAGGATTTTCATGCATTAGTATTTGACAGATCACGTGGGATTTCAGACATGGTGTCAAAGAGAAAGATGCTCAGTATGCTTTGACATTTCATCATGAATAGACTTACTAACGAGCAACGCTTGCAAATCATTGAATTTTATTACCAAAATCAGTGGCAGAAAATCCGCTTTTTTATCGACAAATTTTGTTCAGCGATGAGGCTCATTTCTGGTTGAATGGCTACGTAAATAAGCAAAATTGCCGCATTTGGAGTGAAGAGCAACCAGAAGCCGTTCAAGAACTGCCCATGCATCCCGAAAAATGCACTGTTTGGTGTGGTTTGTACGCTGGTGGAATCATTGGACCGTATTTTTTCAAAGATGCTGTTGGACGCAACGTTACGGTGAATGGCGATCGCTATCGTTCGATGCTAACAAACTTTTTGTTGCCAAAAATGGAAGAACTGAACTTGGTTGACATGTGGTTTCAACAAGATGGCGCTACATGCCACACAGCTCGCGATTCTATGGCCATTTTGAGGGAAAACTTCGGAGAACAATTCATCTCAAGAAATGGACCGGTAAGTTGGCCACCAAGATCATGCGATTTGACGCCTTTAGACTATTTTTTGTGGGGCTACGTCAAGTCTAAAGTCTACAGAAATAAGCCAGCAACTATTCCAGCTTTGGAAGACAACATTTCCGAAGAAATTCGGGCTATTCCGGCCGAAATGCTCGAAAAAGTTGCCCAAAATTGGACTTTCCGAATGGACCACCTAAGACGCAGCCGCGGTCAACATTTAAATGAAATTATCTTCAAAAAGTAAATGTCATGGACCAATCTAACGTTTCAAATAAAGAACCGATGAGATTTTGCAAATTTTATGCGTTTTTTTTAAAAAAAAAGTTATCATGCTCTTAACAAATCACCCTTTACTTACCGATGGCAAGGTATCTTAATCCTTCTTGGACACAAAAGGTACATACAAGTAAGTATATAAATAATTACGAATCGATCGCTTATATGGGTGCTATATAGAATTATGAACTTGATATAGACCAATTTTTGTGTGATTGGGGATCGATTTATCTGAGGGCTATATATAATTATAGACCGATATGGACCTAGTTAGGCATGGTTGTTAACGGCCATATACTAGTACAATGTACCAAATTTCAACTGACTCGGATGAAATTTGCTCCTCCAAGAGGCTCCAAAACCAAATCTGGGGATCGGTTTATATGGGGGCTATATATAATTATGGACCGATATGGACCAATTTTTGCATGGTTGTTAGCGACCATATACTTACACCATATACCAAATTTCAGCCGGATCGGATGAAATATGCTACTCTTATAGGCTCCGCAAGCCAAATCTGGGGGTCCGTTTATATGGGGGCTATACGTAAAAGTGAACCGATATGGCCCATTTGCAATACCATCCGACCTACATCAATAACAACTACTTGTGCCAAGTTTCAAGTCGATAGCTTGTTTCGTTCGGAAGTTAGCGTGATTTCAACAGACGGACGGACGGACGGACGGACATGCTCAGATCGACTCAGAATTTCACCACGACCCAGAGTATATATACTTTATGGGGTCTTAGAGCAATATTTCGATGTGTTACAAACGGAATGACAAAATTAATATACCCCCATCCTATGGTGGAGGGTATAAAAATTATATTGATATTGAATGGATAGATATTCAAAAGTTGCAAATTTATTTTAAAACAAGTATATACGGCCGTAAGTTCGGCCAGGCCGAAGCTTATGTACCCTCCACCATGGATTGCGTAGAAACTTCTACTGAAGCCGATGGCAAGGTATCTTAAAACTTTCTAACAACGTAATATATACCACATAGTCCATACGTGGTATATATTAAACTACAAAAGGGCCGATTAAATACGTATATAATTAAGTTTAAAGTTTCTATAGAAATAAAATTTTGACAAAATAAAATTTTGACAACATTTTCTACAGAAGTAAAATTTTGACAAAATTTTCTATAGAAATAAAATTTTGACAACATTTTCTATAGAAGTAAAATTTTGACAAAATTTTCTATAGAAATAAAATTTGGAAAAAATTTTCTATAGAAATAAAATTTTGACAAAATTTTCTATAGAAATAAAATTTTGTGAAAATTTTCTATAGAAATAACATTTTGACAATGTTTTATATAAAAATAAAATTTTGGTAGATTATTTTTGGCTCAAGTGGCAACCATGATTATGAACCGATATGGACCAATTTTCGTGTGATTGGGGATCGGCTATATATAACTATAGACCGATATGGAAATTTTACAAATTAAAAATGGTTCTAAGTACTTTATTATCTTAAAACATGAAAATGCAATGTATATAACTTAGAAAATAAATTTGTATTACCACCACGGTTGCCACAGTTGGTAGAATTCTACCCAAAATAGTAATCTTTTTTTTTAATCTCTATAAATTAAAATTTTGGAAAAAGTTTCTATAAACAAATATTTGTAAGAAATTTTTCTATAGAAATAAAATTTTGATAATAAATTCTATAGAAATAAAATTTTGAAAAAAAAAATTCCATAGAAATAGCATTTTGCGAAATTTTTTTATAAAAATAATATTTTGAAAAAAATTTCTATAGAAATACAATTTGGACAAAATTTTCTATAGATTTAAAATGTTAACAACATTTTCTACAGAAATAAAGTTTTGACAAAAATTTCTATAGAAATATTTGTTTGTAGATTTGTGGTAATCTTCAAATTTTGTTAGAGTTTTTTTTGGCTCGAGTGGTAAATATTGTTAAAGATCAAGCCTTGCCGGCTTTAATTTCCTCCTCTAGAGCCACCAAAATGTAAAAATTATTACAAATGGTGTTGAGTGAAAATGTCCCTATATTGTGGTCCAACGTGCCTACAAGACGCTAAATATTAGAAAACCCCTATATATAGGGAATTTCGCCTACACGCAAAAAAATAATTCTTTCCTCCCAAACGAAATTTTAGACAAACAAAGTTCGTTTCTCATTTGCTTTTCGCTGTAAGGAAGTGTATTTGGAAGAAAAGTATATACTTTTTGTGATAAACGTTTATTCTTGTCCAGGATGTAAAAACAATTTCATAAAGACTAACTCAAAAAAAAAATTTTTTTCTGGCTAATTGCATTTTCCCTCACATCTTTCTCACTTCCACGAAGATTTTTAGTTCTTAACACCTTTTTCTGTAATACAAACAATGTAGAAGAAATTATACGATTTTATAAATTTTTAAAATTTTTTTACCTTTCGCCTGGACGGAGAATCGAACCGCGGACCATGCACTTTGTAAGCCAACACACTAACCACTGAGCTATGTACCTGTTATGGTCATCAATAGATAAATATCCATATAAGTTATATTTATATAGCATAGCTTGCGGCGCCCACGAACCGAATAAACAAAGTTTATTTAACAGAAACAAACATTTAGTTTGGCACCGTGGAGCAGTGGTTGCTACGTCTGACTCTCATGCCAAGGGTCGTGGGTTCGATCCCTGCTTCGACCAAAGTTTTTTTTTTTTTTTTTTTTTTTTTTTACATACATTCTACATATGTTCGGAAGATTCCGAAAAAAATGTTCAACATTACATTGTACTATATTAAATTTTGAACTGTAAAATGTGTTTTATTAAAGACCAAAAGTCAGAAAAGAACAGTGTTTGATATAAACGAAATGGACTCTGTTGTTGTTTCAAAAATAACTTTTTTTATTGAAAAAATAAAAACTTTGTAACAAACGAATTTTTTTGGTGATAAAAGTTTAAAATTTTCGAAGCAATTCAAAAAACTCTAACAAAAGAAAAACGTTTTCGGTACACGTTTTCCAAACGTTTTTTTTCTTTGCGTGTACTTCTAGCAACACTGGCTGTAGTTGATATTGCACCTACGGAGTTAGTATGTTATGCCACTAATATTGAGTCCATTATTAAAAAAGAGAAAATCGTTCAATTAGTGTGGGTAATAAATCCAAATTTGTAAAAATCGAGCAATATTCTTATGTAAGAGCTACAAGTACGTATAAATACGATCGGCCAGTACATCAAAATTTGAAATTTTAGTAACATTGGTTAATAAATAAGAGTACTATGGCCAAATTTGGGAAAATCGAGCGATGCATATATATGGAAGCTATATGTAAATCTGAACCAATTTGCATAATATTTTGCGGGTTTGATTAATACCACAAAAGGTTACCTTGTGCAAGATTTGAGTAAGATCAGTTAAGAAATGAGGCCTGTATGGTCAAACATAAGGTTATTAGGGGCGAATTTTTAAAAATCGGGCGATACATATATGGGAGCTATATCTACATCTGAACCGATTTCGATGAAATTTTGCACATATAGTTAGAACTATAGAAGACTATATTTAGCCAAAGTTGAGTAAGATCGGTTGATAAATAACGGTTTTATGGCCAAATTTAGAAAAATCGGGCGGTACATATATATGGGAGCTATAGCTAAATCTGAACCGATTTCGATGATTTTTTGCACATATAGTTAGTGCTATAGAAGACTATATTTAGCCAACTTTGAATAAGAGTGGTTAATAGATAAGGGTTCTATGGCCAAAATTTGGGAAAATCGTGCTACACATATATATGGGAGCTATATCTAAATCTGAACCGATTTCGATGATTTTTTGCACATATAGTTAATGCTATAGAATACTACATTTGGCCAAATTTGAGTAAGATCGGTTGATAAATAAGGGTTTTATGACCAAGTTTAGAAAAATCGGGCGGTACATATATATGGGAGATATAGCTAAATCTCAACAGATTTGGATGAAATTTTGCAGACTTGAAGGGCGATAAAAAAGATTACCATTTGCCAAATTTGGTTACGATCCGTTTGAAAAAAAGCGCAACGTGACCCCATTTGTGTGAAATCGGGCGATAACAGGTTGGCTGATAAGTCCCCGGTCTGACACATAGATGGCGTCGCTAGTATTAAATGTATATTATTATACCCTCCACCATAGGATGGGGTGTATATTAACTTTGTCATTCCGTTTGTAACACATTGAAATATTGCTCTAAGACCTCATTAAGTATATATATTCTGGGTCGTGGTGAAATTCTGAGTCGATCTAAGCATGTCCGTCCGTTCGTCTGTTGAAATCACGCTAACTTCCCAACGAAACAATCTATCGACTTCAAACTTGGCACAAGTAGTTGTTATTGATGTAGGTCGGATGGTATTGCAAATGGGCCCCCAGATTTGGCTTGCGGAGCCTATAAGAGTAGCATATTTCCTCCGATCCGGCTGAAATTTGGTACATGGTCGCTAACAACCATGCAAAAATTGGTCCATATCGGTCCATAATTATATATAGCCCCCATATAAACTGATCCCCAGATTTGACCTCCGGAGCCTCTTAGAGGAGCAAAATTCATCCCATCCGGTTGAAATATGGCACGTAATGTTAGTATATGGTTTCTAACAACCATGCAAAAATTGGTCCATATCGGTCCATAATTATATATAGCCCCCATATAAACCGATCCCCAGAGTTGGTTTGCGGATCCTCTAAGAGAAGCAAATTTCATCCGATCCGGCTGAAATTTGGTACACACTGGTAGAAAAAGTTTCGTTATATTAATGAAATGTGTCATTAAAATTGAGCCAATGAAAAAAATTCATTGATATAACGAAATTTTTCGTTATTATAACGAATTTTCTGTTAGTCAACGAAACGTTTCGTACTATTAACGAACATTTTCATTGTCTTAATGAAAATGTTTCGTTATATCAATGAAACATTTTCGTTGGCTCAATTTTAATGAAATTTTCTTTGTGTGCATGGTATTAGTATATTGTCTCTAACAACCATGAAAAAATTGGTCAATATCGGTTTATATATAGCCCCCATATAAGCCGATCCCCAGATTTGACCTTCGGAGCCTCTTAGAGGAGCAAAATTCACCTAATCCGGTTAACGTATATGGTCCCTAACAACCATGCCAAAATTGGTCCATATCGGTCCATAATTATATATACCCCCCATTTAAACCGATCCCCAGATTTGACCTCCGGAGTCTCTTGCAGGGGCAAAATTCATCCGATCCGGTTAAAATTTGGTACGTGGTGTTAGTATATGGTCTCTAACAACCATACAAGAATTGGTCCATATCGGTCCATAATTATATGTAGCCCCCATATAAATCGATCCCCAGATTTGTCCTCCGGAGCCTCTTGGAGGAGCAAAATTCATCCGATCCGGTTGAAATTAGGAACGTGGTGTTAGAATGTGGTCTCTAACAAACACGCAAGAAGTGGTCCATATCGGTCCATAATTATATATAGCCCCCATATAAACCGTTTCCCAGATTTGATCACCGGAGCCTCTTGGAGGAGCAAAACTCATTCTATCCGGTTGAAATTTGCCAAAATTGGTCCATATTGGTCTTATATATAGCCGATCCCCAATCGCATAAACATGGTTGCCACTCGAGCCAAAAATAATCTACCAAAATTTTATTTTTATAGAAAATTTTGTCAAAATGTTATTTCTATAGAAGATTTTGTAAAAATTTTATTTCTATAGAATACTAGCATAACCCGGCCCGCTTCGCTGCGCCTTCCCAAGCGTATTTGGAGGAACATTTTGCGTTAACTTAGTCAACTATATCCTTCGTGCTGAAAACAAATTCGAAAAGATTTGAATTCTTTTAAACAAATCGGACTACTTGATTTTTCGTTTATAGGTACAAATACGGCGGGAGTGGGTGTACCCTTTCCTCCAAATTTGTTTAATAATGTTCTGTATTCAAGTAGTTGGACAATCTTCTATATTTCTTGTGAATTTTAAGTGTGGTTTGTCAAGGAAAGGTATCCTTCTCCTCAACATATCTGAAAATTAAGCACTATATTATAATAACATACAAAGAATTACTGTTTCCCATCCAATAAATCGGAAAAAGCAAAAGTAGTAAAAAATTTTACCACATTAACATTTGCTAAAATGTTGGAAAATGATGCACCCTCTACGTTGGCTGCCAATTTCATGTAAATTTAAGTTCTTTACTAAAAAGGAGTCTGGCAGAAGCCTGTGCCAAAATCATCAAATTATGTACCGAGTTCCCATTTATGGACAACGCTCTACTTTCAATTTAAGAAAAAAAAACGGACAAAAGGGAAGCCTCTCCCCACCTTCGCTCCACTCCGACATGATATCGGACTATCACGTGCCCTATATTAATTTCGCAACGACTCAATGGTCCCTATAAATTCTATCGAAGTAAATCGACAAAGTTTATTTCAATCCCCAACCAGATATCCCAACCAGATATCGAGAATTCATATACTAATTTAAAAATCATGTATAAATTTAATCACCTCCTCCCACGTTCTCTGTAAATTTCAAGTAGATCGGCGATGTTTAAATTTTACTCTATTGTTTTAAAGGGACGTCACTTTCCCCGATACAATATCGACAAACACCGTAGTGAATAGCACCCCTAAACTTCCCTGAAAATTCTTGAAACTGTCCTTCAAGTGTGGGGCAAGGAAGGTTGCCTCTTCGTTCATAAACTTCCCCCACTGCCTATGTAAATTTCAAGAAAACTTAAGAATTGTTGTTTTTTGTAGTTTTGGAGGAGGACCTCCTCCCCGACTAAATATCGAAAAGTGATGTAGCGTATCTTTTGTAAACGTCCCAGAAAATGTCATGCAAATTATAAGCCTAAAAGGGCGGCCTCTCCTCCGTCCAAATATCACAAAATCAGGTATCAACTATTAATATCGTAACCTCTCCCCAGTCCTCTGTAAACTTCAAGTAACTCGGTAAAAGTTTAATTGTTTCTCTGTATGTACTTAAGAGAAGCGGATGTCTCCCTATGCCCTTTTAATTTTATTAAAAAATCAAGAACCTGATATAAATTTCATAACCCATTTTTCCGTAAAATTTCAGTCGGGGGAGTTTAGTTTTGTTTGTACTTTGAAACAAAAAAATTCGGGCAAAGGGGTGGTCCCCCTCCCCGACCAAATATCGAAAAATAATGTAGCGGATTTTTGTCTAGATGCCAACCCCAACATTCAATGAAAATTTCAAGCAAATCGCATAATTTTGTTTCAAGTTTCAAAAAGTAGGGCAGGGGGGAGGTCCCCCTCCCCTTCCACATATGAAATCATCGGGTACCCCATATTAATTCCATAACCTCACCACATGTTCTCTGTAAATCTCAGATAATTTAGAGAATTTTAGTTTTTTCACTGTACTTAAAAAAAAGTCGAACAAAGGGGAGGCCCCCCTCCGCCACCAAATATCGAAATAAAAAGTAGCGGATCTTTGTCTAGATGCCAACCCCAATCTTCAATGAAAATTTCAAGCAAATCGGTCAACTTTGGTCTAATTTTCAAAAAGTCGGACAAAGGGGAGGTTCCTCTCCGCGACCATATGTCAAAAAATGATGTACCCTATTTTCAGCACATGAGTGCCCCCCACGATCTCTGAAAGTTTCAAGTAAATCGGTTCAGCCGTTTTCGCGCCAACCCGGAACATACAAATAAACAAACAAACAAACAAACAAATAAACAAACATAATTTGAATTTTATATATATAGATTTTGTCAAAATTTTATTTCTATAGAAAAATTTTTCCAAATTTTACTTCTATAGAAAATTTTGTTAAAATTTTATTTCTATAGAATTTTTTTCCAAATTTTACTTCTATGTTATAGAAAATGTTGTCAAAATTTTATTTCTATAGAAACTCTAAACTTAATTATATACGTATTTAATCAACCTTTATTAGTTTAATATATACCACGTACACCCAGAGAAGGAATATGATCATCTCAAACATGTTTTAAGAGCAAAATGTTATTTTTGGGTGGTGACCATGTAACATGGTTTTCGCAACCATGTTATTTTCTCGGAAATCATGTATCTGATTTCGACAAGCAGGTTATATTTGACGAGAAAATAACATTTTAGTGACAAACATGTTACATGGTCACCATACAAAAATAATATTTTTCTCTTGAAACATGTTTGAGGTGATCATATTCCTTCTCTGCGTGTATGGACTATGTGGTATATATTACGGTGTTAGGAAGTTTTAAGATACCGCAACCCAAGTAATTCGATTGTGGATGACAGTCTTCAGTAGAAGTTTCTACGCAATCCATGGTGGAGGGTACATAAGCTTCGACCTGGACGAACTTCGTAACCATTACGCTTTCTTACCATGAACGCTGATTGTTGTTTTGACAATGACACCATTTTTTCGATGTCAAATTGACACCATCTGCTCTCCGTTTGACTCCAAATGTGTATTGGAGCACTCGACCGAAGCATCGACTTCGGCATTCGGCCAAAAACCGATAATCGGCCACGAATCGGCCTTCGGCGTCAAAATGCCGATTAACCGAAGCCGAAGCTTTTTGAATAAGTTATTTCATATTGAATTGTCCCAGTGTTTAATTTGTCTCAGTCAAAACACCGACTACAAATAAAACGTAAGAAATGTATAAAAAAAAATTCTTTTTTGTCATTATATTATCAAATGGCTTACATTTGTATAATATAAAATCTGTTAGTTCTAAAAGAATATTATAAGACATGGACTGAATTACGTTACATTGTTGTTTTTATGCCTTTGTTTAAAAAAATATGCTAATATTAAACTAAAACAAACCAAATTTATTTAATTAGAAATTTGAGGAAAATAATCGGCTTTGGCCTATTATTGCTTTTTTGCCGAACATCGGCATCGGCCAAAAAAGAACGCTTCGGTGAAGCTCTAGGGTGATGATTCACTTTCATGAACGGATCGTTTTGAAACGTGCATGCCGTTCATGATTTTTTCTATGGGTGTTCAGCTTCACCTGTTATTTTAGGTTTACTTAGACTACTCATACCACTGTACACGTTTGGTGAATTTCTCTCGCACCAATGAAGGCAACCAATTCTAACGTTTAGCTCACCGACAAGGGTGAACCTTTGAACCGCTCAGAAAAGTCACCAGCATTTGAACCCATAACTCTTGTATGTAAGACGGCCATGCTAACCATTGCCCCATAGGGGCTCCCAAAAGCTACCCCCCAGTATCTGAAGAAAATTTCAATGAAATACGGAAAATTTTTGTATCACAATTTCTTTGGTATACCCTAATATATATTTGACGTCACTATATTCATGTGCTACTTCGATATTCGTTTATTTGTTTGTTTTTTGTTCATATAAATTGTATTTTTTGTGTATTATAAATAGAAGAAGAAACCACAGTAAAAGAAAATACTTTAAACAATGGGAATATATTAAAACAAAAAAAAAACATTATTTCGATCAAAAAATATAATCGCTTGCCTCATTGGGGGAAAAGGGCTTTAAGATTCTCGTGACCCAAAAAAGAAGGTAACACCCGCATTGTTTCATCGAATCGTAATAGGGGGAACACGTTTCGCTCGGCCAAAATAACATTGACAATTTCGACAATAATGATTGGTATCCTTTTGGCCGCAAGGATCTGAATAATTAAAGCAACAACAACAACACAAGGATCTATAAAGAGAGAGAGAGAGAATTATAATTCCTCCCATTTGTAAGTGGTTGCCCACGAGGGACCTCATCTTCTTAACTTACGCAAATAAACATCCAAAGAAATGATTAAATTTCTCAGCCATTTTTTTAGGATCCTCATGCACTTCACTCATGTCCAAGACACCACAACTGGGACACTGTATCAGGGTAGATTGTGGGGGTAAATTTAAAAATGTTCCACTCAAGGGGGTTGCAAAGTTGTTATAGATTTCCAAATTCCTTTGGGATCGCAGCATTTTTTCAGCCGCTTTTTGGGCTTTTCTATCGATGGCGATTTCAACATTTGGTGGCAGTTTGTTTTCATTGCCCATAGTCATGTTTCACGGCTAGTTGAGAACGTCTACACTCGTTTATTTCTATGTTTTCCCTTTTTCCACAGTCAACAAACTTAGACTAACACCGATAAGATTGCTCTGATCATTTTCCCCCCATTCATTTTTGGAGAGGCGAGCAAAAATATTTGTGTTGTTTGTTTAAAATAAAGAGAACGATTTTCAAATTTCCACTATGATGAGAAATCAGTGGAAAGAGTATCAAAGAGAAAATTTTATTTAATTTGTTGGCTTTTTTTGTAAGCAGCATTAATGTTTATTCAACGCATTATTGATATTAAAGAAAATTTCGCAATTGGCTTATTCGCAGTTGCACAGTGGGATGAATGTATGACTGTATACTATATCTAAATATTTATAAACAATATCTAATAAGGGTTAGGAGAAAAGTTTTATCTTATTAAAGCGCGTAGCCCGATTCTTAAGGGGGTTTCAATAAGAAGCTAAATTTTCAGTGTTGCCAACTACCAAAAGGCAAAAATAGCTAGATCAAACAAAATTTATAGCAAAAAATATCTAAATTTTCTTAAAAAATAACTAAATCTAGTTAATTTCCGAATTTAAGATGAGTAAGGATACACTGAAAAAAATATTGCTCTGAAGCCGCATTTCTCGGACATAAACCTTTTTTTCGTTGTCCAAAAGTCGATAGACTTTTCAATAACGTCATTATACCCTGCGCCACACTATGGAACAAGGTATTATATGTTAAGTTAGTGCATATGTTTGCAACACCCAGAAGGAGACGAGATAGACACATGGTGTCTTTGGCAAAAATGCTCAGGGTAGGCTCCTGAGTCGATGTAGCCATGTCCGTCTGTCCGTGAACATATTTTTGTAATCAAAGTCTAGGTCGCAGTTTTAGTCCAATCGACTTGAAATTTGGCACAAGTATGTGTTTTGGCTCAGAATAGAACCCTATTGATTTTGGAAGAAATTGGTTTAGATTTAGATATAGCTCCCATATATATTTCGCCCGATATGGACTTATATGGCCCCAGAAGCCAGAGTTTTTCTGGGAGCCACCGTGGTGCAATGGTTAGCATGCCCGCCTTGCATACACAAGGTCGTGGGTTCGATTCCTGCCTCGACCGAACACCAAAAAGTTTTTCAGCGGTGTATTATCCCACCTCAGTAATGCTGGTGACATTTCTGAGGGTTTCAAAGCTTCTCTAAGTGGTTTCACTGCAATGTGAAACGCCGTTCGGACTCGGCTATAAAAAGGAGGTCCCTTATCATTGAGCTTAACATGGAATCGGGCAGCACTCAGTGATAAGAGAGAAGTTCACCAAAGTGGTATCACAATGGACTGAATAGTCTAAGTGAGCCTGATACATCGGGCTGCCACCTAACCTAACCTAAGCCAGAGTTTTACCCTAATTTGCTTAAAATTTTGCACAAGAAGAACAATTAGTACTATAGTCAAGTGTGCCAAATTTTATTGAATCGGTTCAGATTTAGATATAGCTCCCATATATATCTTTCGCCCGATATGGACTAATACTGTCCCAGAAGCCAGAGTTTTACACCAATTTGGTTGAAATTTTGCACTAGTAGTACAATTAGTAGTCAAGTTCGCCAAATTTTATTGAAATTGGTTCATATTTAGATATAGCTCCCATATATATCGTTCGCCCGATTTACACTCATATGACCACAGTGGCCAATCTTTTACTCCGATTTATTTGAAATTTTGCATATGGAGTAGAATTAGCATTGTAGCTATGCGTGCCAAATTTGGTTGAAATTGGTTCAGATTTAGATATAGCTCCCATATATAGCTTTCGCCCGATTTACACTCATATGACCACAGTGGCCAATCTTTTATTCCGATTTAATTGAAATTTTGCACAGGGAGTTGAATTAGCATTGTAGCTATGCGTGCCAAATTTGGTTGAAATCGGTTCAGATTTAGATATAGCTCCCATATATAGCTTTCGCCCGATTTAAACTCATATGACCACAGAGGTCAATTTTTTGCTCCGATTTAGTTGAAATTTTTCACAGGGAGTAGAATTATCATTGTAGCTATGCATGCCAAATTTGGTTGAAATCGGTTCAGATTTAGATATAGCTCCCATATATATGTATCGCCCGATTTCAACAAATGGGGTCACGTTGCACTTTTTTACTAACCGATCGTCGTCAAATTTAGCGCAAAATAATCTTCTGCATCACCCTTTAAGTCTGCAAAATTTCATCGAAATCGGTTCAGATTTAGATATAGCTCCCATATATATGTATCGCCCGATTTTTCTAAATTTGGCCATAAAACCCTTATTTATCAACCGATCTTACTCAAAGTTGGCTAAATATAATCTTCTATAGCACTAACTATATGCACAAAAAATCATCGAAATCGGTTCAGATTTAGCTATAGCTCCCATATATAGCTTTCGCCCGATTTTTCTAAATTTGGCTATAAAACCCTTATTTATCAACCGATAGTACTCAAAGTTGGCCAAATGTAATCTTCTATAGCACTAAATATATGTGAAAAATTTCATCGAAATCGGGTTAGATTGAGATATAGCTCCCATATATATGTATAGCCCGATTTTCCCAAATTTGCCCATAGAACCCTTATTTATTATCCGATCTTACTCAAAGTTGGCTAGATCCAGTCCTCTATAGTACTAACGGTATGTGCAAAATTTCATCGAAATCGTTTCAGATGTAGATATAGCTCCCATATATGTATCGCCCGATTTTGAATAATTTGCCCCTAATAACCTTATGTTTGACCATAGAGGCCTCATTTCTTGACTGATCTTCCTCAAATTTTGCACAAGGTAACCTTTTGTGGTATTAATCAAACCCGCAAAATATTATGCAAATTGGTTCAGATTTACATATAGCTTCCATATATATGCATCGCTCGATTTTCCCAAATTTGGCCATAATACTCTTATTTATCAATTTTACTCACATTTCAAATTTTGATTTACTAGGCGATCGTATTTATACGTACTTGTAGCTATTACATAAGAATATTGCTAGATTTTTACAAATTTGGATTTATTACCCACAATAATTAAGCGATTTTCTCTTTTTATACCCTTCACCACTACTGTGGTACAGGGTATAATAAGTTTGTGCATTTGTATGTAACGCCAAGAAGGAAAAGTCTGAGACCCATGGTTTAGCATACCGATCGTCTTAGAATAAAATTCTGAGTCGATTTAGCGATGTCCGTCTGTCTGTCTGTCTGTCTGTCTGTCTGTCTGTCTGTCCGTCTGTCTGTCTGTTGATGTATTTTTGTGTGCAAAGTACAGCTCGCAGTTTTAGTCCGATTGTCCTAAAATTTGGTATAGGGTCCTGTTTCGACTCAAAGACGATCCCTATTGATTTTGGAAAAAATCGGTTCAGATTTAGATATAGCTGCCATATATATTTTTCACCGATCTGGTCATAATTGGCGTGTATATCAACCGATCTTCCTCAAATTCCGTACATCCGAATATTTTATGAGTCTCGAAAAACTTGCAAAATATCAGCCAAATCGGTGCAGATTTAGATATAGCTCCCATATATAGCTTTCGCCCGATTTACACTCCTTTGTCCCCAGAGGCCAATTTTTTGCTCCGATTTAGTTGAAATTTTGCACAGGGAGTAGAATTAGCATTATAGCTATGCGTGTCAAATTTGGTTGAAATCGGTTCAGATTTAGATATAGCTCCCATATATAGCTTTCGCCCGATTTACACTCAAATGACCACAGGGCCAATTTTTTGCTCCGATTTAGTTGAAATTTTGCACAGGGAGTATAATTAGCATTGTAGCTATGCGTGCCAAATTTGGTTGAAATCGGTTCAGATTTAGATATAGCACCCATATATAGCTTTCGCCCGATTTACACTCATATGACCACAGAGGCCAATTTTTAACTCCGATTTAGTTGAAATTTTGCACCGGGAGTATAATTAGCATTGTAGCTATGCGTGCCAAATTTGGTTGAAATCGGTTCAGATTTAGATATAGCACCCATATATAGCTTTCGCCCGATTTACACTCATATGACCACAGAGGCGAATTTTTAACTCCGATTTAGTTGAAATTTTGCACAGGGAGTAGAATTAGCATTGTAGCTATGCGTGCCAAATTTGGTTGACATCGGTTCAGATTTAGATTTAGCTCCCATATATATGTTTTTCTGATTTCGACCAACATTTTCCTTGTAAAATCGCCACTGCTTAGTCGAAAATTTGAAAATATGACTCTAATTTTCCTAAACTTCTGATACATATATATCGAGCGATAAATCATAAATAAACTTTTGTGAAGTTTCCTTAAAATAGCTTCAGATTTAAATGTTTCCCATATTTATACCCTTCACCACTACTGTGGTACAGGGTATAATAAGTTTGTGCATTTGTATGTAACGCCAAGAAGGGGTAATCATAGACCAACCTTTTAGTATACGGATCGGCTTAGAATTAAATTCTGAGTCGATTTAGCGATGTCCGTCTGTCTGTCTGTCCGTCTGTCTGTCCGTCTGTCTGTCTGTCTGTCTGTCTGTTGATGTATTTTTGTGTGCAAAGTACAGCTCGCAGTTTTAGTCCGATTGTCCTAAAATTTGGTATAGAGCCCTGCTTCGGCTCAAAGACGATCCCTATTGATTTTGGAAAAAATCGGTTCAGATTTAGATATAGCTGCCATATATATTTTTCACCGATCTGGTCATAATTGGCGTGTATATCAACCGATCTTCCTCAAATTCCGTACATCCGAATATTTTATGAGTCTCAAAAAACTTGCAAAATATCAGCAAAATCGGTTCAGATTTAGATATAGCTCCCATATATAGCTTTCGCCCGATTTACACTCATTTGCCCACAGAGGCCAATTTTTTGCTCCGATTTAGTTGAAATTTTGCATAGGGAGTAGAATTAGCGTTGTTACTGTGCGTGCCAAATTTGCTTGAAATCGGTTCAGATTTGGATATATCTCCCATATAAAGCTTTCGCCCGATTTACACTCATATGACCACAGAGGCCAATTTTTTACTCCGATTTAGTTGAAATTTTGCACAGGGAGTAGAATTAGCATTGTAGCTATGCGTGCCAAATTTGGTTGAAATCGGTTCAGATTTAGATATAGCTCCCATATATATGTTTTTCTGATTTCGACAAAAATGGTCAAAATACCAACATTTTCCTTGTAAAATCGCCACTGCTTAGTCGAAAAGTTGTAAAAATGACTCTAATTTTCCTAAACTTCTAATACATATATATCGAGCGATAAATCATAAGTAAACTTTTGCGAAGTTTCCTTAAAATTGCTTCAGATTTAAATGTTTCCCATATTTTTTTACTAACATTGTGTTCCACCCTAGTGCATTAGCCGACTTAAATTTTGAGTCTATAGATTTTGTAGAAGTCTATCAAATTCTTCCAGATCGAGTGATATTTAAATTTATGTATTTGGGACAAACCTTTATATATAGCCCCCAACACATTTGAAGGATGTGATATGGTATCGAAAATTTAGATCTACAAAGTGGTGCAGGGTATAATATAGTCGGCCCCGCCCGACTTTAGACTTTCCTTACTGGTTTTTTACTAAAATTGTGTTCCACCCAGGGATCAGGAGCGGAGCGGAGCGGAGCGTGGAGCGGAGCGGAGCAAGCCCTTTTTTTGCCGGAGCGGGAGCGGAGCGGGAGCGGCATTTCTAAAATCCGGAGCGGAGCGGTTTCCAAATGAAAAACCGCTCCGCTCCGAATAAAATATTACTTGAATGAAATGTGTAACTTTGAAATTACACTGTGTAGGTAATTTCAAATATAGCTGGTACTTAGCGCAGTGTGAGTAAACGTTTAAAATGTACGATATGTATTTTTGTACGTACGTACATTGGGGAAAACACAACGTGTTTTTTTTTTGGTAATTGTTTTCAAAAACGGCAAATGTCAAAATATATCTCTAGTACGTGTTGTAAAAGTAACAACAGTACTTTCGATCAATTTCATCCCGTATTACTACAAAGATGTTTGTAATGAACGTCAAATAAATGCAATTAAATGGTCTTATTTATATTTAATTTTTTAGTTTTCTACACTGAAAAAAATATTGTCGTGAAGTCAAAGATTTCATGTCCTTAGAATAAGAATGCAAATTTTGCTTAACATGGAAGACGCATTTTTCTAAAATAAAGTTTTTTTCCTTGTCCAAAAGTCAATAAACTTTTGAATGAAGTTGTAATGTCCTTATAATTAAGTGATTTTACTTAAAAATGTGTATCATAAGATGAAAGATAAAATTTTTGATGTAAGGTCAACGTGACTTTAATAATTAAGAAAAATTCTTTAAAATTAATAAAATTGTCTTTAAATTTGTTTCCTTTTTGCATCTTGCCTACAAAGCAAAAAATCGTTAAAAAATAAGACATGTTTTTCAACACTTTATTTTAAAGACGCTTTTTACTTGAAACATAGCATAATTTCTACTGGAAGTCGAGCCTTAATATGGAAAATAACATTGTCGTTAACTCGTTTTTAAAGGATTTTGATAACAACTGGCGAAAAAATTTAAAAAAATGAAAAATTAACATTTGCTTCCTAGAAGCAAGTACATAACCCCCAAATTTAAAAGAGAATTGCGTTTTTAAAATATCCTTACTTGTATTCTCCGCTTCTTTGGCTTTTGTCTTTACTTTAAACTGTTAAAGTAAAGACAAAATCTTTGGAACCGGGCATGCTTTTTTCAGTGTAAGGACATTCATATTTGCTTTACTATTGTACTATATCCTAGCATTCTCTTATTTCTGATATTAGTTCTCGAAAATTTAATTAAAATTATGGATAGTTTAAATTTTGGTTGAAAAATGTGAGCATATACATTTATTTTAATTTTTTCTCACATTGAAAACTAATGACTTGATTTGTATTATTGCATGTTATCTACTTTTTTTGAGAACGAACATTTCTTAAAAACGCTGTTCGAAAATGTATTTTTACAATAAAGGAGAAAAAAGCGAAAAACAGTAGATCTGAGTAAGAATATTCGTAGGTATACCACGGACTGATTTCGATGGAGGTTGTTGCAAACATAAACATACACACACACATTACAAATATAACAAAACCTCTTCTCTACGTCTGTTGCAAAACAAAAAAAAAACTTTCCCACCTCAGTAATGCTGGTGACATTTCTGAGGGTTTCAAAGCTTCTCTAAGTGGTTTCACTGCAATGTGGAACGCCGTTCGGACTCGGCTATAAAAAGGAGGTCCCTTGTCATTGAGCTTAACATGGAATCGGGCAGCACTCAGTGATAAGAGAGAAGTTCACCGATGTGGTATCACAATGGACTGAATAGTCTAAGTGAGCCTGAAATATCGGGCTACCACCTAACCTAACCTAACTTCGGAGAGTAGTTACTTCTACTCTGTGTATAGACTTTCAATTCCAATCAGCGCTGCCGTTTTGGTCCGATCGGACCAAAATTGGTCCAAAAGATTTCTAATTTTTAAATTTGGTCCGATGGTCAGACCAAACAGAATTTGGTCCATTTTGGTCCATTTTCATAAATTTGGTTTCTATCACATATTAAATAGTAGATGGTGCACCGCAAAGAATATTGTCGGGAGGCCAAATATTTCACATGCTTAAAATACGAATACGAATTTTGCTTAGAATAGAAGACGTATTTCTCTGAAATAAAGTTTTTTCCTTGTCTAAAAGTCTCTGAACTTTTCAATGAAGTCTGTTTGTCCTTATAGCTAAGTGATTCGACATAAAAATGTGTATCCTAACATGAATGAAAATTTCGTTTTAATGAAGTCAAAATGGATTTAATATTTCTGAAAAAATCTTCAGAATTAATAAAATGTTTCAACACATTGTTTTAAAGTCATTATACCATAAACCACATAGTGGTTAGGGTATAATAAGTTTGATCTGCCAAAAAATGTGCCTACCAGAAATATTGATTTTAGACCCCATAAAATATATACCGATCGACTCAGAATCACCTCCTGAGTCGATCTAGCGCTTGGTGTCCGTCCGTCCGTCTGTCCATGTATTTGTTGTTCACAGGATTCCGGTCGCAATTATTAACCGATTTTGATGAAATTTGGTACAGGGAGGTTTTTGGGCACAAGGACGAACGCTATTGAATTTGGAAGAAATCGGATCAAATTTAGATGATGATGACATTAAAGATACATAAAAGATAAATAAAATAAATTACTTCTTTTATCAAGCTCGCATTTCGGCACAGAGCAGTGTTCTGCAATTTTGGGATGAACGTCGAGCACACCCTCTGTATGAGCTGGCATGTGTAGTTCTAGGTGTTCCAGCTACACAAGTGAGTGTAGAGCGGAATTTTTCTGCTCTTAAACATATATATAATCACTTACGCTGCCGCCTAACGGAAACATACATTTAATTAATCTAAACACAAAATCTAAATAATTAATTTTTACTACTATTTGTTATGTATAGCAAGAAATACTTTTTGCTTTTTTTTGTTTTTCTTTTATAATACAACTATTGAAGTAATTTTTTTTTTTTCGTAAAATAAAACTCAATTGAACAAATAATACAATGTTTGTACTATAATTTTCTCGAAGAGGAGCGGAGCGGAGCGTGGAGCGGAGCGGAGCGATTTTTTTTTTCTCGGAGCGGAGCGTGGAGCGGAGCGATTTTCTTTTCTCCGGAGCGGGAGCGGAGCGGAGCGAAAAAAATGGACCGCTCCGGATCCCTGGTTCCACCCTAGTGCATTAGCCAACTTAAATTTTGAGTCTATAGATTTTGTAGAAGTCTATCAAATTCTATCCAGTTCGAGTGATATTTAAATGTATATATTTGGGACAAACCATTATATATAGCCCCCAACACATTTGACGGATGTGAAATGGTATCGAAAATTTAGATCTACAAAGTGGTGCAGGGTATAATATAGTCGGCCCCGCCCGACTTTAGACTTTCCTTACTTGTTTAATAATGGGCTTAATATTAGTGGCATACTAACTCCGTAGGTGCAATATCAAATACAGCCAGTGTTGCCCTCCGGATGACAGGGAAACGGGCGAAAGAGAATAGTTTAGTCTGCAAAAACTGAACTAGTCAAGTACTGCAAATAACCCAAAATTCCCACTATTAAGCCCATCTCCTTAGGGGGTATTGAAATTCCCTTTGGTGAGTGTACAAAATGCCTTGGGGTTGTTTTGGACAGAGAGCTGAATTTTGAACTTAATATTGAAGAAGGGGCGATAAAAGTCACGGGGTAGCTTTGTACTCGTGAAAAAGAGGCAATAGAAAAAAGTGGGGACAAAAACCGAAAATTGTTTATACACGGCAGTGATTAGACCTATATCATAATGCAATATTGAGTTGTGGTCCAGTGGCTAGTATTTCAGCACAAATGTAGATTAAGTTCAGCGAATGGCGTGTTTGTGTATCTCAAGCGTCATATTGCATCTATTGCTTTTTGACATATTGACCAAACAATAACTATCACCAGCTATCAGTATTAAGAAAATAGTTTCCATGTTTCTTATATTCTATTTGATCCCATCGTGAGTCCACATTCCTTAAAAAATTGATACAGTTTGACTACGTGGCTATGATAACATGCCACTGTTCAGTCCATATTCTTACTCATAATAGTTTCAATTGCTTAGTTAGTTGGATGAAATGAAGTGGTGTGAACTCTATAAAATAAAAATTTCATTAACAAATTGGGGGTGAGGTCATTAATGAGCTAATTTACGCACAGAGAGGTCGTAATTTTTAAAAACACAATTAAAAATAAACTGACCAGAGACAAATCATACTACATATTGACGTTGGCCCCATGCAATTATTGTAAACAGATGCTTGAAATGTTTCGGGGATGGGCAATGTGATCAAAATCCAAAAGAATTCAAAAATGTGAAGAAATTAATTTATCACAATTTCATTTGAAAATGGTTCCAGTTTGATTTTGACAGGCATCCTCCTGGTATTTTTATACCATTCACCACTACTGTGGTACAGGGTATAATAAGTTTGTGCATTTGTATGTAACGCCAAGAAGGAGTAATCATAGACCAACCTTTTAGTATACGGATCGGCTTAGAATTAAATTCTGAGTCGATTTAGCGATGCCCGTCTGTCTGTCTGTTGATGTATTTTTGTGTGCAAAGTACAGCTAGCAGTTTTAGTCCGATTGTCCTAAAATTTGGTATAGGGTCCTGTTTCGACTCAAAGACGATCCCTATTGATTTTGGTTCAGATTTAGATATAGCTGTCATATATATTTTTCACCGATTGGCGTGTATATCAACCGATCTTCCTCAAATTCCGTACATCCGAATATTTTATGTCTCGAAAAACTTGCAAATTATCAGCCAAATCGGTTCAGATTTAGATATAGCTCCCATATGTAGCTTTCGCCCGATTTACACTCATTTGCCCACAGAGGCCAAGTTTTTGCTCCGATTTAGTTGATTTCCCATATTTATACCCTTCACCACTACTGTGGTACAGGGTATAATAAGTTTGTGCATTTGTATGTAACGCCAAGAAATAATTGTCATAGACCCATCTTTTAGTATACCGATCGGCTTAGAATTCAATTCTGAGTCGATTTAGCGATGTCCGTCTGTCTGTCTGTCAGTCTGTCCGTCCGTCTGTATATGTAATTTTGTGCACAAAGTACAGGTCGCAGTTTAAGTCCGATCGTCTTCAAATTTGACATAACGTCTTTCTTCGGGTAGAAGACAATCGCTATTTTGGTTCAGATTTAGATATAGCTGCCATATATAGTTATCACCGATTTGATCATAATTCACGTATTTATGAACCGACGTTCTTCAAATTTTGTACATCTGAATGTCTTGTCAGTCCCGTAAAAGCTGCCAAATATCAGCTAAATCGGTTCAGATTTATATATAGCTCCCATATATATCTTTCGTCCGATGTGGACTTATATGGCCCCATAAGCGAGAGTTTTGCCCTGATTTGCTTCAAATTTTGCACAACGAGTACGTTTAATAGTATCGTTAATTGTGCCACATTTAGTTGAAATCGGTTCAGATTTATATATAGCTCCCATATATATCTTTCGTCCGATGTGGACTTATATTGCCCCATAAGCGAGAGTTTTGCCCTGATTTGCTTCAAATTTTGCACAACGAGTACGTTTAATAGTATCGTTAATTGTGCCAAATTAAGTTGAAATCGGTTCAGAATTAGATATAGCTCCCATATATATCTTTCGACCGATTTGGACTTATATGGCGCCAAAAGCAAGAGTTTTGCCCTGAGTTGCTTCAAATTTTGCACAAGGAGTACGTTTTATAGTATCGTTAATTGTGCAAAATTTAGTTGAAGTCGGTTCAGATTTAGATATAGCTCACATGTATCATTTGCCCGATTTGGACTAATATGCTCACAGAGGCAAAAGTGCTACTCTGATATACGTGAAATTTTGCAGAGGGAGTAGAGTTGAACTTGAAACTTTGCACAGGCAGTAGAATTAAGGTTCTGCATATGCGTGTTTATTTTGGTTGGGCACAATTTTTTTATTTCGTCAAAACAAATCGGAATGTAGGACGAGTAAGTCAAAATATTCAAACAAAGGTAATTAAAGGGATCTTCATAAAAACTAACGAAAGGGCACTATACACTGAACAAAAAGCATGTTCGGTTCCAAAGATTGTGTCTCCACTTTAACAATTTTGATATTGATTCCGAACCAAAGAAGCGGATAATACAAGTAAGGATGCTTTTAAGACACAATTCTCTTTTAAATGGGGGTTTGCATGGCTGAACAAGAAGGCTAAATCATGGGCCCATATGATTACAATTTTTTTATTTCGACAAAATTTTAAGATGTCAAAATCATATGTTTATGGTGATTGCAGCTCTTCAAATGACACTGCATAGCAAATGCATCTCAAACAAACTCGCGCATTCATAGCTGGAGAATTGTTCAAAGATGACTTGAGTATCTTGATAACATATTCCAGACCCAAAATACCACGCACATCAGTTTTTAAACTGCATCATAAACTGTTTTTGTTAATAGATGGCGCAGATCCATTTGACTGACTTCCATTCTTAACTTTGGTGGGTATTATAGTCTTATTTGTCTCATATCGGCGTTCCTCGGATGAATTATCCACTTCACAATCACTCATAGGTGACACAATTAAATTTGAACCTTTATTTTTCTCTGGATTTTAATTATTTTTGCAGGACAATTGAAAGAATAAATAATTGCCACTTTTACCAATGCCATACGATTCTTTTATCAGCTGATTTTGACTTCTTAAAATTGTAAACAACATATTGAAATTTGTTGTTTTTGTTATCGTGATTCAACCTCCTTATTCAGCCATGGGGTTTTGTGTACTTGATTCTACGAAGCACATTTCAATTTTTCGCTTTTTCAGCTTTTTTTCATATGCTATAAAATGTCCGTTAAAAACAAGACTTCCAGTAGAAATTATGCTATGTTTCAAGTAAAGAAATTATTAAAGAAAAGTAAAAGGGTAAACATGGCCATTTTAACGTGATAATGCCGATTTATACCGGCCGTAAGAATTAAATTAAGTACAAAATTCATATTTATTTGTATTTCTAAATTAATGGTGTTACATGCTAGCAAACAATTGTTCACACCAAAATAAATTTATGTGCTGTCTTAAAATTGCTGTTTAGAATTTAAATGTAATGTGCTTTTGAATGGTTATCGTTAACCTTAGGATTCGATGGAAAAATATTTATATATACTCGACTTCACGTTCTTCTTTTGTAAGAGTTTTTGAATTTCTTCGAAAATTTTAAACTTGTATACAAAAACCTTTATTTGTTACACAATTTTTATTGTTGCAATAAAAAAATAATATTTGATTTGGACTCAGTCCATTTCGTTTATATCAAGCACTTTTCTTTTCTGACTTTAAGTCTTTTATAAAACACACTTTACAATTTCGTAGTAAAAATTTAATATAATAGTATGTAATGCTGAACACCTTTTCGGGAACTTCCGAACGTATCTGGAATATATGTTAAAAATATATTTAAAAAATAAATAAATAAAAAAATGGTGTTAGTCGAAGCAGGGATCGAACCCAGGTCCCCTGTCACGCAAGGCGGACGACCAACCACTGCTCCACGCTGCCAACAAATGTATGTTTAACAATGTTATGTTGTTAAACAATGTTATGTTTGCATCGGCTCGTGGGCGCCGCAAGCTATGCTATATAAATATAACTTATAACGATAATTATCTCTTGATGACCATAACAGCTACGTAGACCAGTGGTTAGTTTGCTGACTTACAAACTGTGTGGTCCGCTGTTCGAATCCCCGTCCGGCAAAAGGTAAAATTAAAAAAAAAATATAAAATATAATAATTTCTTCTAAAATGTTTGTATTACAGAAAAAGGTGCTAAAAACTCGTGGAAGTGAGAAAAATGTGAGGGAATATACAATTAGGCAGAAAAAAAAATTGAGCACAATCTTCTTTGGGAGAAAATTCTTCTAAGCATATAATATTTTTGGGTTCAAAATGTTTCCAAACATATTATATGTTCACATAAGAACATATAGCTTTTTGGAAGACAACATTATTGAATTTGGATGGAAAAATACAAAATGTTTGGAACTTAGACTACCCAAACATATTATATTGTTTAGACCAATGTGCTTTCAAACATATTATATATTGGAAGAAATCAAACATATAAATGTTTGGGCAATACCCAAAAATTTATATGCTTGAAGCAAAATATGTTTGGGAGTATATGTTACAGAAGCGATTTTTTTTTTTGAGTGTGTAGATTACATATATATGTTTTTCCTATTTAGGCAAAACTGGCCGAAATACCTACATTTTCATTATCAAATCGCCACTGCCAAGTCGAAAACTTATCAAAATGACTCAAATTTTCCTATTACTCTATTACACATCTATCGACCGATAAATCATAAATACACTTTTGCAAAGTTGCCTCAAAATTGGTTCATATTTAAATGTTTCCTATATTTTTTACTAACATTGTGCGCATTAGCCGACTTAAATGTAAAATCTATAAGTATTGCAGAACTCTGTACAGATCTGCTCAGATATACAAAATATGTGTATGGATTCATATAGCATTCAACACATTGGACGGATTTGATATGGTATCGAAAATGTGGACTTACAAAGTGTTGAAGGGTATAATATAGTCGGCCCCGCCCGACTTTAGACTTTCCTTACTTGTTTTTTACTAAAATTGTGTTCCATCCTAGCGCATTAGCCAACTTAAATTTTGAGTCTATAGATTTTGTAAAAGTCTATCAAATTCTGTACAAATCGAGTGATATTTAAATGTATGTATTTGGGACAAACCTTTATATATAGCACCCAACACATTTGACGTATGTGATATGGTATCGAAAATGTAGATCTACAAAGTGGTGCAGGGTATAATATAGTCGGCCCCGCCCGACTCTAGACTTTCCTTACTTGTTTATCTTCAAATTATTTTATTTAAGGATGTTATTGTTGGACACTAAATGCCTGTACTGTAATTATAAGAATTAATTCTTGTTGTGCAGGTTATTAAACTACACAATAAAAAAAAAATAAAATAAAGATGGGGAGAAGGCGATAAGAGCTGGGGCACATAGGGGCTTGAACTAGAGAGAACGCAAAGCAAATAGAGGCTATGTGGGCAGAGTTGGGTGAATAGGACGGAAGACACATAAGGCGATGAGCACCAATGCAACAGAGTTCTGGGCAGACTCTCATCGTACCTCTGAAGGGGCAATGGCCGTGGTCCTCATAGCGTTTGCCATCTAAATAAATGCCGTACTATTTATCCTATTAATTTTCAGTATCTGATTTTGGTTTCTTCGCTATTGTCCACCAAAAATGACATTCATATGTAGCAACAGGTCTTATAACCACAGTAACAAGCCAAGCGGTCTTTTGTATTTTCCATCCAGTTCAGTTTAGAGTCCAAGAGAACTCCCAAGAATCTTGGTGATTTCGAGAGACTTAAAATCGTCTCTTGAAATTCTGTAGCTTCGTATCCAACGATCTTTCTTCTTCTAGTGGAGAGTACCAGCTCAGTTTTTCCAGGATTCACACTCAATCCACATCCTCTGGTTCAGTTTTAGAGATACTGTCAATCAATTTAACTCCGTTTGTAACATATTTGAGGATGGATTAATTCTCTGGTTCAGTCTTAGAGATACTGTCACTCAATTAATCTCCGTTTGAAACATATTTGAGGATGGATTAACTCTCAAAGAGAAATGATGTTGGATTTGAACAAAAGCCTTGTGTTTATAGGGCTAGGTATGGCTGGGTATCTAATGTTGCCCATCCCAGTATTACTGAAGACTATATTAAATTCTACATCGTTTTATTTTTTTTTTTTTTGTTCATTCTATTAAACAATTATTATAGGTGTGTATTAACAAATGGACTATGCTTAGCAATGAAATGTGAATTTAATTTTGTTTACTTAAGAGACTTGCCATCAACAAAGAGAATTTTGCTTTGAACATAGGCAGCAGACATTTGCTCTTAGCTAATGGAATTAAATGATTAAGGTACATATGTAACATGCATACATTTCCAAAAAACAAATTTAGTTTCTTTTCTATTACTCGAATCGACACATTTCCAAGGAATTCAAAAACAAACGAAACGTACGTACTGGAAACCTCTAAAAAAACATGGTTGCAATCGATGAAAATTTTTTGGAAATACCAATTCCGGAGGAGCCTATACTAAAACCAATTGATTTGAAAAATATTGGATATTTACAAAAAATTCCAACACATTTAGAATGTCCCTCTTGTCAGACGGAATCGATGAGTGTGGTACGCCTCGAGTCAGTGACATGTTGGCAAAAGTTTCTCAAAGTCACTAATATGTGGTGAGTAGAAAGAACCCTTGGTGCAATACTAATAGAGTCAATAATTACGCAAAACCTTTTCCATTTCCATGTACATGGATAATCCAGTAAGACATCTGAGGGTCGTTATGATATTAACCATTATTGTAGTAATTGTGGTTGTTACATTGGCCGTTATGTTCCCATTGGCTGCGCTGAAAGATGTCTATCCAAACAGGCCCGCAAAAAGGCTGCTGCTGATTCCATGACATTGCGCAAGGAACCTAAAAACTATGCCAAAAATCTTCAAAAGTCACGTGAACGAGTTTTAGCCAATATGGCCAAAGAAAGATCGGAAAGGCAACAAGCAAAAGATGAAACAAAAACGGAAGGTTAAATAAAGCTAACACTTCATAGTTGCAATAGATACCCAGCAAAAAAATTTGGAAGTTCTTCTACAAGGCACAACATTTAAAGCACTTCCGATAATGTCCTCCCAAACGATGTTCATTATTTTAACTACAGAGGAAGTTCTTTTAATTCAATTTTTTATAAATCCCCTTTCTATATATTTTTAATGGGTAATTTTTTTGTTTCAACTAGGTTAATAATTAATAATGTGTTGTAAATAATTAAAATTTTGTCGAAAAAAATGCAATATCCATTCTAGAAAAATTGCGAATTTTTAAAGTCGAAACGTTTAATACAAACGTTAGAATGTATAAGAAATACAACAAAATATATATAAATTATTTATTTAGCAAAATATCACAAAATTTTTTAATTTACATCCAAAACACTGAATTTGGATCACACCCTGAGAAGTGATGCAAATTTAGTGCAATGTCTATTGAAATGGAGGACATCCGTCCTATGACAAGCTGAGAAATGGGCGAAAGACAATGGTCTTGGGGTAAATCCTGCAAAGACAGAACCAGTCATGTACTGCAAAGATCGCAAAACTCCCACGGTTAGGTCCATTTCCTTAGGGGGTATTGAAATTCCCTTTGGTTAGTGTGCAAAATACCTTGGCCGTATATTGGACAGGAAGCTGAACTTTAAGCTTAATATTGAAGAAAGGGCGAGGAAGGCAACGGTAGCTTTGTACTCGTGCAAAAAGGCAATAGGAAAAAAGTGGGGACTAAAACCAAAAATTGTGCATTGGCTATACACGGCAGTGGTTAGACCTATCATGCTATATGGTGTTGTAGTCTGGTGGCCGGCACTTCACCAGCCAACAAGTTTAGACAAAATTCAGCGTATGGCGTGTTTGTGTATCTCAGGCGCATTCAGCAAGACAGGAACAAATTCCCTTAATGTCATGCTGCATCTATTGCCTTTATACATTTTGGCCAAACAGTCAGCCGCAACAACGGCTGTGCGGTTGCGCGAGCTATCGCTGTGGTCGGAAAAAAGTTAGGTCACAATTCGGTACTCAAAATAATGTCAGATGTGCCTAACGTAGTGGATTACACTTTGGCGAGTCCACTTTTCGACAAAAAATTTGAGACTCTAATCCCCAACAGTGAGGCGTGGTGCACACAGACCCCGGCGAATAGAGAATACATAGATTTCTACACTGATCGCCCCAAATTGGATGGACAATTGCGTTGCGGAGTATATTCTAATGATCTGGAACTTCGAATAGCGAAAAGATCACCTAATCACTGTTGATTGCGTAGCACCGAAAAATAAAATAAATAAAAACACAAGGGATTTAGTTTTTCTTTTCAATGATGTTTCAATAAAACGTAATTTTATTGAATTTTTGGGAGATTATTATTTACCTTTTACAAAACAATCGTTGGACGGACGTAATCCAGAAACGAATAATAACAAAAGTTAGACGCCGCAAGACGGTAATGGCGCGACTCGTTAGAAAAATGTAACGAATTGTGCTGAAAGCACAGAGCTGCATCCAGAGCTTAGGGTACATTTCCTAACGAGGGGGAAATTGTTATTTTACAAGATTTTAAGTCCCCATCTAACGAATAAATTTTGACCTTACGAATTTGAACTTAAACATTCCGCCCGCCTTGCAACATCCAGCTATGTTGTAATTGAAATTCAGTAATTCATAGAATATTACATATGTACAATATATTGATATCAAAATAAATATAAAATGCGTTGTCAGTATCATTTTCAAATTGAGCATTTTTTTTTTTTTTTTTTTTATTAGTTCTTTTAATTTTTTTTCAAACTTCATTCTTTCTTAACTAAATGCTCGTAGAGCCGTTGACCCGGAGGGTCTGCAGTGTCTGGGTTATTGGCCAGGATGACCTACGACACATATTCATGGTTGACATTGCCCTGAAATCACCCAGCCGAATATCGTCAGCTGCGCCAAGGGGAATCCCGGACTCGAAAACATTTGAGGCTTAATAACCCTTGCGTATACGTCGGGCCCCAGGACCAACCCCACCCCGGAAGGGCGATAAAACACTGGATCGGCCAGCTGGAGACATTCAAAATGCTCTCGTATGGAGTCTGGAGCCGACGCCGATGGGGTGACCACACGGGATAAATCTGTCACCCGGGCGGAAAAAATCAATTTATTTTCCGCGTTGTGCCGGGATACGACGATCAGCGGACAAAAGGCGTTCTGCGCTGTCATTGCCGAAGTAAGCCGTAAGCTTTGGGCAAGACTACTGCATATCATACTGTACCCCGCACATGGGTCGAGGACAGCTCGGACGGGAATTCGACGACCGGACAAGACGAGTATCAACACAATAGTGGGACCAAGCGTAACAGTTGGTTGCAAAACTAACAACGGACTAAATATGGGGGTAGCATTTGTAATGCAGTACGCGGACGAATTAACGGACGGACTTGAATTTGACTTTCTCTTAGACAAATCGGACGATGGAGCGGAAGGACGTTGTTGCTGGTCGAAGGAGTGCAGAAGCGTATGGTGGCTCTCTCCGCATTCGCGACACCTTTCGCGACTATTGCAGGTCGACCGCATGTGTGACCTGCCCAGACAGTTGGAGCACACCCGATGAAGAACTACGGTGCGCAGCCTTTGCTCCAACCGCATTTTCAAGAACCTGCGGCACGACCGTAGATTATGCTTCCGCCTGCATAACACACAATTGTTCAAATGAAGCTTTGGGCTCGAGTCCGAATTTCTTTGGGCAGTCCCCGTAGGGGAAGACGAAGATTCTGCTGCCTTAGTTGCAGATACTTCAGCTGGAGCCGTATCAGCCCCCGACGGAGGGATAACTCTTTGTGCCGGTACTACCTCTTGTGAAGAGGCGACGACTGGGGTCATCCCGACGTCAGGGACCTGCTCGATTGCTGGTAACGGCTCGCGAAGAACCGGTGCAACATCATTTTCTAAAATCTCTCTTTCCTCATCGGACATCGGGACGTCATCCTCGTAGTCAGGGAGAGTCTTAACAATTTCCCTCATATTTTCCATTGTACTGCGAAAAGAAAGATGACGCTTACTATATGAACGATCGAAAACTATTCGGTCAGTATGACCAATTTTACCACCGGCCGTCTTACAACACCGTTTGCCGTTCTCACGTCAGCAACTCTAACGCGACCGTCAGATCCCGGGTGGACGTCATCCACACGACCTAACTTCCACGATGTAGGAGGCAATTGTTCATCACGAATTACTACCAAGTCCCCTACTTCGATATCACGCTGCGGAAATTTCCATTTATACCTTTTCTGTAAGCCTTTCAAATATTCATCTTTCCACCGTAAGCAGAACTGTTGCGACAGCGCCTTCATTTTCCTAAATCGATGCACCAAATGAAGTGGTGATTCCTCCTCTAACTGTTCAGGAGGCGCCAAGATCGGAGATCCTACCAAAAAATGGCCGGGCGTAAGTGCCACCAACTCTTGAGAACTTTCACTCATCGGGCACAACGGCCTAGAATTTAAACAAGCCTCAATTCTCGAAAGAACAGTCGAAAACTCTTCAAATGTATATTTGAATCCAGATGCATGTTTCCTAAAATGCGTCTTGAAGCTTTTGACAGCAGCTTCCCAGAGACCACCCATATGTGGCGCCCCGGCAGGGATAAACTGCCAGGAAAGCTGCTGAAACTGGTATGCGGAACACACCTTATCACGTCCCTCCTTAAGAACACTTCTCAATTCTTTTTCCATTTCGCGTGAAGCGCCTACAAAATTTGTACCATTATCCGAAAAAATGGTCTTGGGACAACCACGCCGAGATATAAATCTGTGAAAGGCAGCCAGAAATGTTGTCGTAGACAAGTCTGATGTGGCTTCCAAGTGTATGGCCTTCGTCGAAAAGCATACAAAAACGCAAACATAACCCTTTGTTATCTTACATGCGCGCCCTATAAATGACTTAATTTCGAAAGGCCCCGCAAAATCAACGCCAGTCGTAGTAAACGGTCTGGTAAGTACAGTTCTCTCCGGTGGGAGAGCCGCCATGATCTGCGTACAAGACTTCTTCCTATCCAACAGACACCGTTTACACCGGTTAATAGTCGATCTAATCAAAGATGTTAAACGAGGAATCCAATACTCAATCCGAATAAGACGTAGAACCAACTGGTTTCCTCCGTGAATAGATATGTCGTGAACATATTTCACCAGTAACCTAGCGAATCTACTATTATACGGCACTATAATTGGATGTCGCTCACTATACGAAAGGGTAGGACACCTACTCAAACGACCATTCAACCTCATAACCCCCTCCTCATCCAGGAATGGATTCAATGACAACAACGAACTCCTGGAACCTAACGGTTTCTTTTCCATCAAACAACCGTACTCATCTGGATAATGAGCCCTTTGAGAAAGAACAGCTAGACGTAATCTCACTGCCTTTAATTCGGTTGCCGTCAACGTCGTGTCGTGATACACATTTCGACTAGCATGTGAATAATGGGTCCTTTGATAAAACCTAAATATATACGCGATGACTCGTAGAGCCCTATCTAACGAAGAAAATCCCTCTAAAATGTCCTCATAGTTCGTAAAAAACGATGCGTGAGTCTTGACCGCCAGTACCTCAACGTCAGTCTCAAGAGGGGTCAAATCACTAATATCCCACTGAGAACTAGCTGAGCACAGCCACTCTGGTCCATGCCACCAAAGCGTTGAAACTGCCAACTCTGCAGGCGACACTCCGCGACTTCCCAAGTCGGCCGGATTGTCCTCAGAACGAACATGGTACCAATTCTGTCCCCCAGTATTCTCCTGAATCCTACATACGCGATTCGCAACGAAAGTAGACCACGTAGATGGCGTCTTTCGAAGCCAAGAGCGGACGATCGTAGAATCCGTCCAACAATAAACACGTCGAAATTCAATATCTAACTCCCTGGCTATAGACTTGTAAAGTTCTGAGGCCAAAACTGCCCCACAAAGCTCCAAACGTGGCAAAGATATAGATTTGATGGGGGCTACCTTAGTCTTACAAGATAGCAAATGGGTGAAGATTTGTCCCTGCGGCGTAACCACACGAACATATACTACCCCCGCGTATGCTTTTTCCGAGGCGTCGGAAAAAACATGTAATTCTACCTCACAGTCTGTGGAGTAATTGACCCATCGAGGAATACGAACGTGATTCACATCCTGATAGGTCTCGACAAACTTTCGCCATTGTCGCTCTGTTTGTAACGGAAGAGACTCGTCCCATCCTATCTTATCCAACCAAACCTGTTGCATAATTATCTTCGCCACTATAATAACTGGCCCCAGCCAGCCAACAGGGTCAAATAGCCTAGCTATAGCCGATAAAACCTCTCTCTTCGTAAACCGAGATTTTTGCTCAATCGGTTTCATCTCAAAATAAAACAAGTCTAACTGCGCATTCCACCTAATACCCAACGGTTTCGAACTACTGGCCTCAACAAACTCCAGTAATTTGGCGTCAACCAAATGGTCAGCCGGAAGCGATTCTAAAATGGCTAGCTCATTAGAAGCCCACTTCCTCAGTTCGAACTTTGCCGATGATAGTACTCTAATCAATTGGTCCCTAGATTCAACAGCAGTATCCACGTCATGGTATCCTGTCAAAACATCATCCACGTACATGCACCTTCGTAGAATATGTGCCGCGTGGGGATAGTCATCTTCGGAGTCATCGGCCAATTGCAATAACGTCCGTATAGCTAAATAGGGAGCACAATTCACTCCAAATGTCACGGTCTGCAGCTCATAGTCTTGTACATCTTTTTGTGGGGAGTCCCTAAAGACAATTCGCTGCAGAGAAGTATGGGCCGAATTTACCCTAATTTGGCGGTACATCTGTGTGATGTCGCAATTAAAAACGTATTTGAAAAATCTCCACCTCAAAATCAAATGAACCAATTCCAATTGTAATGTGGGTCCCACATAAAGAATGTCGTTCAGACTTTTACCATTTGAGGTCTTATGCGAAGCATTAAAGACAACTCGAAGTTTGGACGTCAATTTGTCCGGATTGATTACCGGGTGGTGTGGCAAATAACACACAGTTTGATCTGCAGGAGAAGTCGACGACACTGGTCTCATATGTTGCAAGTCCAAATATTCTTTAATCACCCCGTCATACATTAATTTTGTTTCAGGCTTTCGTAAAAGCGAAGCCTCACCACGAATAAACTGCTTCAAACAACTTGTCCGCGAATGTCCAAGCAAGACTTGTCCCTTTAATTCGGGTTTTATCGGAAGAGTCACTACGTATCTTCCATCGGAATCCCTATATGTGGTATTCTTAAAATTTTCTTCACAAAATTTATCTGCGGGAGAACAAATTGCCCGTCTTGGTAAGTCCTCTAATTCCCAAAATCGAAGAAGAGTCTTGTCAAGACCATCTTCTTCCATAAATTCAACAGTCGTTGAAAAAACCGTCACATTAGAAGTGGGAATTGAACCAGTAATGAGCCAGCCGAAGACTGTCTGTTGAGCAATCAACGAACCTAAAATACCAGACTGAACCCCCTGTAATATAATTCTGGGATACACGTCTGCCCCCAACAATAGATCAACCGGACGACTATCGAACAGATTAGGATCAGCTAAACGCAAATTTGGCAAACGTGACATATAATTCCGACTCACTTGGAAAGACGGTAAATTCCCAGAAATCCTAGGCAGGACCAACGCAGTCGCCTCTACCAAGACCGATCCATCTATGGGTGACCCTATACTCAGAGGGCAAATACCTCGAGAAGTTATCGAAACCGATTGATTCACGCCCGATATCGAAGACGTCGCACTCGTTATCGAAATCCTAAGCAACTTTTGCATTTTTTCGGTAATAAAGGAGGCTTCCGATGCTGGGTCAATAAGAGCCCGAGCTGGGTACGTCATACCCTGATGAACGATGTTCACCATAGCCGTCCCTAATAGGACCGACCTGTTCTGGGAAACATGAAATACTTGCCTGGCCGAAGTGCCAGACACGATTCCAGACGAAGTGGAAGGCTGCGGGTCAATCAAACCGCTAGAATCCGTAGGACGAGCGGCCGAAACCGTCGAAGACGTAGTCGCCACATTCGTAGAATGGGAAGAATCGCGATGAAGCAAAGTATGATGCCTTCCTTGACACTTCTCACAACTGCGAGATGTAGCACAGTTGTTAACGTCATGTCTACGAGATAGACAATTGAAACAACAGCGGTACCGTTTCACAGCAGTCAACCGATCATTCACAGAAAGATTCCTAAATTTCGGACAAACACGAAGATGATGGCTTTGTCGTGGACAAAGAACACACATCTTATCGACGGAATCTCTAGAAGAATGAGAAGTGTATTGCGAATTACGCGACCTAGATGGCGAAGATTTCGGAGCTGCATTCGTAAAATGCGTTCGCAGTTTCCTGCCATCAGTTCTCCTCGAAGCATCGATACCCTTCAAATCGCGCAGACACGTGAGTGTCTGAATCCTTTCCGTAAGAAAACGATCCATGTCCACCCAAGACGACAACGCAGACTTATCACTTATACCCTGTTCCCACAAAGTAACACTAATCTTCGGTAGACGTTGCACACACAAATATATCAAAATCGGATCCCAATCGTTCGTAGGAACGTTATTCACAGCCATCGCCGAAATACATGCATTTATACCACGCTGCAAGTTCTTCAACCCAGAACTTGTCTCGGTGTCTAAGACCGGAAGGTCAAAAAGAAGCTTCAACTGATTGCTGACTAAAATTCTCAAGTTGTCATAAGTTTCCTTTAACGTCCTCCAAGCTAACTCGAAACTTCTATCAGTGAGAGGAAATCTTCTTACAACTTCACGGGCGTCGCCACTAGTCTTTTTGAGCAAATGACACAAGCGCTCAATATCACTCAGACGGGAATTTTTTACATAAACAGCAGTAAACAAATCCCTAAATGTTGGCCAAGACTGAAAGTCACCATCGAAAACCTCAATATCGCATGGTGGTAACGCCAAACTATGGACCGCACCATGGTCAACACCTAACAAAAGAGAATTTCCCGATACATCCACATTACCAGAACGAGCAGAAATATCCGCCACATCGGCCTGCTGTATAGGAGTTGACGCCCTAGGAACGGCTTTTAGACCGTCTATTTTCCTTTCGATAGAGGAAACAATACGAATATAGGCATCATAAGTTGCCTCATACTTGCCGTCAGCAGATTCTACCTTTCCCTTATCTGAATCCTCCTGAAGATCGTCTAAACACTCCTCATACCTCTCTTTCACTTTCTCCCAGAGTGATTTCGCCTCTTCGACCTGAGCCCTTAGAGAATAAACATCTAAATTCTCCTCCTTCAAAGAGCTAACCCGTGTCCCAAACTTCACAACCGCATCAGCGGCTCTAATGAATCGCGCGAATGTATTAACTGGCATATTGAAAATAATTTAGCGTCACAAAAATTCACAAAAACTCGTAAAGTATGTGAACACGCACTTATCGACAGCGAAAACTGGCCGAAAAATCAATAAATTTGCACAAAATGCCCAAAAATGCAAAAACAAAAATTTACAAAATTTTTCTTTCAGTGTATCAAATTCTCACACTGCACCAAAATTACCACAAAATTTCTTGAAGTGTAAACAATTGTTCGTAAAACAACCACTTCAAAACTTAAAATCAAAAATTTCAAACAATTTGTAAAATATTGGACTATTTTTCTCTCAGTGTAGAAACAATTAATTTTCGTTCAGTGTACCGAATCACAAAATATTTTCCCCTTGTACAAAAAATAGGCAAATTATTCAAGTCAAATTCTAAAAATCTCAAAATTCTACTAAAATCTTCGAACTATTTCTCTCAGTGTATGAATGAATTTACGAAAATTACGCTCAGTGTACCGAAGAATACTGACTGCCGCCAATTTGTATCAAAACTTCACACACGAAAACCAGATGATCAAAAAAATTCAACAAATTATAAGAAATTATAAAAAAAAATGTCTGTAAGACCAAATGTAGGGTGCACGGACTGTAAAATACACCTCTACACTTCCACGCCAAATAATCTCCCCAAAAAAAATTAAAAATCGCAAATAATAAAAAATATAGAAATAAAAATATATACGTAATATATATGATAAAATAAAAATTATACGATCGTACCGGACCGCCTGTAGGGTGCACAGTGACCAAACCGATAATTTTTACTAATGCGCGTAACGCTAATGGGTCATACAACACGAAAACCCAAAAAACTCAATTTCAAAAATTTTTATAATTTTCCTCAAAATATTTACGACTCGCGGCCCCGTGAGGGTTAACAAATAAACCAAAGAAACACAGCTCAAAAAAAATATGTATGTATATACGTGTGTGTATCACTGATCATACGTAGGTATGTAATTCAAACGTTGACTGCAGTGACGATTGATGTTTGTTTACAATAGTAATACGACCAACAGAGCCTTTGGAGTCTGCGTGTATTTTGTTATTGTTTTATTTACTTCAAGTTAAAGGCAACGTAATTGCAAATAATGTTTTGAAGTAAATAAGCACTGTCAACGTTTAAATTCACCACACAACACCAATATATACAATAGATTTTTCACTTTTTATTTTGATTATTCTTTCACTTGAATATCATTTAACAAAACGAAATCAAACAAACGAAAGAAATGTGCGTACGTATGTAGCAACGAATGTGTGTTTTTAGAAATGCAATTTGCCGTCGGCAAAACGAAATAATTGAATCAATGTTGTAAAACGACCGCGGTTTAAATTTAAAACACTCGCGATTTGCTCAATTATTTTAATAAAACACTGACATACGCACCTGTGTGTTGATAAATAATTATTTAAATAAATTTTCAATATAAATCCTTCACAAATATGGCTGCAAATGGCTGCTTTTGGTTGTTGCTTCACAATGATGAGCACTTTCCTTTGGAAAAGAAAAAGAAAACCCTTTATTAATTGCTGTAAGCAAGTATCCGGCTCGATTGGACCAATGATTGCGTAGCACCGAAAAATAAAATAAATAAAAACACAAGGGATTTAGTTTTTCTTTTCAATGATGTTTCAATAAAACGTAATTTTATTGACTTTTTGGGAGATTATTATTTACCTTTTACAAAACAATCGTTGGACGGACGTAATCCAGAAACGAATAATAACAAAAGTTAGACGCCGCAAGACGGTAATGGCGCGACTCGTTAGAAAAATGTAACGAATTGTGCTGAAAGCACAGAGCTGCATCCAGAGCTTAGGGTACATTTCCTAACGAGGGGGAAATTGTTATTTTACAAGATTTTAAGTCCCCATCTAACGAATAAATTTTGACCTTACGAATTTGAACTTAAACAACTGTAGTGTTTTTCAGGCTGAAATATCAGCAATAAGAGAGGTGGCGAATTGGCTGAGAAGTAATGTTCCAAAAAATGTGGACATTAATATATACTCAGACAGTCAACCTGCAATAAAATCCTTGAACTCTGTGTTCCTCAACTCGAAAACGGTCATCGACTGTCGCAAATCTCTCAATGAGGTGGCTGAGCAGTACAATACTCACTTGGGTGCCTGGTCATAGGAACATACCGGGGAACTGCGAAGCGGATGAGTTGGCAAGGCTAGGGACTACCTTACATATTCCAGGGGAACTAGAATCTGTTGGTATGCCTCTGGCTACCTGCGTGAGAAGGCTGTCATGATGCCAAATGTTCGATGGGAGAATTGCAAGGGCTGTAACGACACCAAGCAAATATTGCCCTATTTAAACTTAAACCGATCACTAGATATGCTAGCGTTCTCGAGACGTCAGATATCACTCCTGATATCTGCTATAACGGGTCGCTGCCTGATAGGCGATTTTGCAAAAACTATTGGCGCGAAGTATAATATAATTTTTTTTTTTATTCAACCGTCGAACTGAACGGACGTGTTTTCTAATAGCGGAGTATTTCATCGTAATAAGTACTTATTACGAATTTCACGTGTGGTGGAAATAATATACCACCATGCAGCGAAATTCAAAGTCATCCACTGGGTTGCTAACATCAGGGCCCAGTGGACGGGTAACGACTGAAGTTATAAATTTGGGCAGCGACCAAGAGTCAGGCCCAATTAGTCGACCTGTAGACGGGTCGACTGGCGGTGACACTTTGGCAAGTCCAACCTTTTCTAAGGTGACGACATCAAAAGGAGGCAATCCCTCTCGAAAGAGATTCAAGGAACGAAGAAATGCTTTGTTTATCCTAAAGAAATTAGGATCAGTCGACCCAAGCACGTTGTCGGCTAAACAAAGCGATTCCTTAAAATGGGCTCAAGGAATTCTTGAAGCTGGAAAAAGGGAACGATCACCGGATGAGCTGCCATCCTCTAAACGGAATCAAAGATCGTTTGCCATAGTTGCAAAAGACAGCCTTGTGATGGCTACTATTAATAAAGGAGCATTGGACGGTATGATTCCAAGGCAAAAATGGGGGTAAATTGAGAACGCGATGTCCGGTGTCTACTCAGAGGTGCGAAAAAAGTTTCCCGGACCAAGTCCTCGACGGCAAGATGCTGGATGGTATCAAGGACGATATAAGTTCATAGCTTTTGCGGACCAGAGGTCTATGGATTGCTTTAAAGCTGCATTGATGCTAATTGGTGAAGTTTGGGAAGGAGCCGCTTTGGAGTTAGTCGATAAAAAAGACATACCGGCTAAACCTAGAGCACATGCATGGATACCGGCAAACCCTCCTGATCCTGAGTCAATACTAGAGAGACTAAAAGAATGTAACCCAGATCTTCCAACTGCCGATTGTTGGGTTGGTCGTTTGGATGAGGTGGATGGACCAAGACGACATGCGGTGTTTATATTAAACATAGAGTCGATGCCACATCTAGCCCAGACTCAAGGACGCGTAAGTTATGGCTTTCATGATATCCATATGAAGGTATACAAAAGCGATCAGCCAAAGGAAAAAATGAATAAATCTCCTAGCGAAGCCGAAGGAGACATAAAACCTACAGACTATGGCGAAAATCATATGCGGGAAGTTTCTACAGGCTCAAGCCTCACCAAAACTGAACCGCGGATTGTTGCGAGAGTCACCGAGATCTGTGAAGAGGAAGCCCTTGATGACTCAATTGAAGCGGCTGATGTGACAGTGGTTGAAAATTTGGATGGTTCTACGGTTCCTCCAGATAAATCTTCACCATTGTAAGGCCGCTTGTGCTGCCTTAAAAGTTCTCCTGATGAAAGGAGACATAGATATAGTTCTTATTCAAGAACCATACATATATAAAAACAAGATCTGTGAATTAAGCACTCCGGGTTTCAAACTTTTGCATAATACCGGTAACGATATAAATCGAGCATGTATAATTGCTAAAAACGAACTAAACTTGTTTCTGCTTCCTTCATTGAGCAATGCAGACACTGTCGTAGCCAGTCTAGAGATATCCACATGCAAATATTGGGTATCTTCGGTCTACATGGGACATGATAGGGAGATGCCACCCTGTGCCGTTAAGACCTTAGTTGAGGAGTCACTAAAAACAAAGACAAAACTCATTATGGGATGCGATGCAAATGCACATCATAGTATTTGGGGAAGTAGTGATACTAATGCAAGAGGAGAGTCGCTAATAGAGTTTATTTTGCGTACTAACCTGGTAGTTTGCAATAAGGGAGATGCACCAACCTTCGAGGTTTTGGACGTAACGTTGACCTCTCTCGACCTGAATGATAAGATATCTGAGTGGCAAGTTTTGAGGGAACATAGCTTCTCAGATCATCGCTACATCAGTTTCAGACTGGCTGTTCGTACTTCAAAGACCATATTTCCGCCAAATGTTAGGAAAGCTGACTGGAATAGGTATAGGGAATCGTTCAATTCGATGATACCGGAAATGCCGGAGACAAATATGACCACTGTGCAAGATATCGAACACGCCGTGGAGCGGATTACTAAGGCCTTCAACATTTCACTGAAAGCTGCTTGCCCTAGAGGAAAGCCAAGGGGAAAAAATCGGCCGCCATGGTGGACTACGGAGTTAAGTAATATGAGGAAATCCTGCAGGAAGCTCTTTAACAAAGCAAAGTCCACAAGAGCTCCGGAGGATTGGGACACTTACAAGATGAATCTGAGAGAATATAAACGAGAACTGAGAAGGTCTCAACAAAACTCTTGGGATGATTACTGTAGCAGTATTGAGAATACGTCAGAGGCTTCCAGACTACGGAAGGTACTAGCATCCACTAACACCGCTCCAGGTTTCATTAAAACATCGGAGGGAAATTGGACAACGTCCAGTGAGGAGACGTTGGAGGTACTTTTGGACACACACTTCCCTGGAAATCAGACGGTTGAACCATGTTCCGGCGGTGTAACAGAGGCTCAGCGATCATTTCCTATCGAGGAAATTGTGTCGGAATCTAGAATAAAATGGGCTTTAAATAGCTTTGGACCATTCAAATCCCCCGGACCTGATGGAATTACTCCGGCGGAGTTACAGGCAGTGGCTGAAAGAATTATCCCCTGGTTGACGGTGATATATAAACTGTGTAAACTTAGCATATATTCCAGAAAAGTGGAGGGAAACAAAAGTCGTCTTCATACCTAAAGCAGGAAAAGCCTCTCACTCGAGTGCGAAGGATTTCCGACCAATCAGCTTATCCTCATTCCTACTTAAGACCCTGGAGAGGATGACAGACATGTATCTTAGAATTAGCGTGGATTCAAGTTTGCTCTCGAAACGACAGCATGCATACTCGAAGGGCAGGTCTACTGAGACCGCATTGCATGAACTAGTCAGCTTTATTGAAAGCTCACTCTCTGTCAAAGAATACACAATCGTGGCGTTTCTATACATCGAAGGGGCGTTCAATAATGTCCATCCGAGCTCGATATTAAATGGACTGACAACTCTGAATGTTGATCCAGGTATACTTAGGCTGTTAGACGAACTTCTAATAAAGAGACGTATTTCAGCCACACGAGGGCAAGCAAACATACAAAGGTATGTGAACAAAGGCACTCCCCAAGGAGGAGTTCTATCACCTCTTCTTTGGAATGTTGCTATAAACAACCTTCTGGTTTCCCTAGAAAAAGAAAGGATAAAAGTGGTGGCATACGCAGATGATGTGGCGCTAGCAGTCAGGGGAAAATTCCCATCCACAATCAGAGATATTATACAGAGAGCTCTCCGGATGACTGAGAAATGGGCGAAAGATAATGGTCTTGGTGTAAATCCAGCAAAGACAGAACTAGTCATGTACTGCAAAGATCGCAAAACTCCCACGGTTAGGCCCATTTCCTTAGGGGGTACTGAAATTCCCTTTGGTGAGTGTGCAAAATACCTTGGCGTTATTTTGGACAGGAAGCTGAATTTTAGGCTTAATATTGAAGAGAGGGCGAGAAAAGCCACGGTATCTTTGTACTCGTGCAAAAAGGCAATAGGGAAGAAGTGGGGACTAAGACCAAAAATTGTGCATTGGCTATACACGGCAGTAGTTAGACCTATAATGCTATATGGTGTTGTAGTCTGGTGGCCGGCACTTCAGAAACCGACTTGTTTAGATAAAGTTCAGCGTATGGCGAGCTTATGTATCTCAGGCGCATTTAGTAAGACAGGAACAGACACTCTTAATGTCATGCTACATCTATTGCCTTTAGACATTTTGGCCAAACAGTCAGCTACAACAACGGCTGTGCGGTTGCGCGAGCTATCGCTGTGGTCGGAAAAAATGTACGGTCATAGTTCGGTCCTCAAAGTAATGCCAGATGTGCCTAACGTAGTGGATTACACCCTGGCAAAACCACTTTTCGACAAAAAGTTTGAAACTCTAATTCCCTACAGTGAGGCGTGGTGTACACAGACCCCGGGGAATAAAAGATATATAGATTTCTATACTGATGGCTCCAAATTGAATGGACAAGTGGGGTTCGGAGTATATTCTAAAGATCTGGAAATTCGAATAGCGAAAAGATTACCTAATCACTGTAGTGTTTTTCATTCTGAAATATTGGCAATAAGAGAGGTGGTGAATTGGCTGAGAAGTAATGTTCCAACAAATATTGGCATTAATATATACTCAGACAGTCAACCTGCAATAAAATCCTTGGACTCTGTGTTCCTTAACTCGAAAACGGCCATAGACTGCCGCAAATCTCTCACCGAGATGGCTGAGCAGTACAATATTCACCTAATATGGGTGCCTGGCCATAGGAACATACCGGGTAACTGCGAAGCAGATGTGTTAGCAAGGCTAGGAACTACCTTACATATTCCAGGGGAACTAGAATCTGTTGGTATGCCTCTGGCCACCTGCAAGCTCTTACTGCGTGAGAAGGCTGTTATGATGGCCAATATTCGATGGGAAAATTGCAAGGGTTGCAACGACACCAAGCAAATATGGCCCCATTTAAACTTAAACCGCACACTAGATATGCTAGTGTTCTCAAGGCGTCAGATAGCACTCCTGATATCTGCTATAACGGGTCGCTGCCTGATAGGCGAATTTGCAAAAACTATAGGTGCGAAGTATAATGACTATTGTATAAGCTGTCATGACGTGGAGGAAAAGGAATCAATTAAACACCTCTTGTGTGAGTGTCCTGCTTTTTGTGTAAGGCGTAAGCGAATTTTAGGAGCATATAGCTTTAGATTACTGGCTGACCTGGAAAACTTAAGCAGTTTGTTAATGTTTTTGGAGCAATCTGGTTGGTTCCACAAAAGTAAATAATAGAGAAGGTTCAGTGGTTAAGACTAGAAGTGCCCATATGTAATAGGTACTTTTAGTTAAATGTGGTATCACAATGGACTGAATAGTCTAAGTGAGCCTGAAATTTAATCGGGCTGCCACTTTAACCTAACCTAACCTAACCATAATGACTATTGTATGAGCTGTCATGATGCGGAGGAAAAGGAATCAATTAAACACCTCTTGTGTGAGTGTCCTGCATTTTGTGTAAAGCGCAGCAACTTTTAGGAGCATATAGCTTCAGATTACTGGCGAAACTAGAAAACGTTAACTTAAGCAGTCTGCTAATGTTTTTGGAACAATCTGGTTGGTTCAACAAAGACAAATAATCAAGAAGGTTCAGCGGTTAAAACTAGAAGTGCCCATATGTAATAGGTACTTTTAGTTAATGTGGTATCACAATGGACTGAATAGTCTAAGTGAGCCTGAATCTTAATCGTGCTGCCACTTTAACCTAACCTAACCTAACCTAACATTGTTTAAATGTAAAACTTTTAATTCCTATATAAAAGAAATTTTAAAATATGTACAGATCTGTGACCATGAGATGAGCATTCGGTAGTTGGATGCATCCCATCATCAATTTTAATTTAAGGTTTTTGACCGGAAATTACAGAGAAATGATGCATTTTGGTTACAACTCCCTTGATTTTTTTTGGGGGAATTATTCCCAAAAAATGTCATCGTTTTCCCTTTTTTATTATCATTTGTAATACCAATTTTTCCCCAAGGTAAAAATTTCCCACTTTCGAAGTTGGGTTAGAGTAAGAGAAAAGGGAATAAAGAAAAATTCCCCAGGGAGATTTTGTTTAGGATAGGGGAATAGGGAAAAAATTCCCAGGGAGTTGTTATTGAGAATTGGGCTAAACATAATTGGAGAACCCGAGATATGTGTGCTTGAAGGTTTACCCTATATGACAACAAATATAAGGAGGGGACAAAGGATTTTTATACCCATCACTATAAGATAGTGATAAGGGTATAATACGATTGCCATTCATTTTTAAACACATCGAAATATAAATAAGTGAGCCTGAAACTTAATCGGGCTGCCACTTTAACCTAACCTAACCTAGGATGTCCGTCTGTATGTCTGTTTTAATTTGACTTAAATTTCCCACTTGTTGAACAATCTTTTCAACAAGTGGGAAATTTAAAATAGGAAATATATCGATGCATGCTGTGAAATATGAGGAAATGTGTTACTGTTTGCAAGAATAATTGAAGTAATTCTTACCATCAATTATGAGGACCATTTATGTCGATACTTTTCTGTCATAAATTTAAAGCAAATTGAATATCCCAAATTTTTGGTATAAAATAATTTTATTTTGAATTTTTATTTTTATATGTCACAATTGTCAATTAAACATGGGCGTAGCTAGCAACATTTTCGTAAGGGGTAAAAGCTGCAATGTGTGCTCATTGTGAAGATACCTCAAAAAGAGAAAAAAATATTTCTTGTAGATGGGAAGAAACCAGAGTATTTAATTCAATGATATATAATCATAGTTTGAAGAAATACTGCATGCACTGAAAAAACAGTGAACCCACCAGGAAGAAAACTTTCCTTTAATTTTAGAAAATTTTGAACATTTTCAGAAAATTTTAACTAAACACTATTACAAACGTTGACATCACGCCGATGTCATTAAAATAAGTAAATATTTTTCGACAATTTCAAGAAAATTTATTAGACATAACAGGTTGGCTGATAAGTCCCCGGTCTAACAAAGAAAAACACAAAATTCGTTTTTATTATTCCACATAGTTCCCTTCAAGAGCGATACAACGATTATAACGACCTTCCAATTTTTTGATACCATTCTGGTAGTACTCCTTCGGTTTTGCCTCAAAATAGGCCTCAGTTTCGTCGATCACCTCTTCATTGCAGCCAAAAATTTTCCCTTCGAGCATCCTTTTGAGGTCTGAGAACAAGAAAAAGTCGCTGGGGGCCAGATATGGAGAATACGGTAGGTGGGGAAGCAATTCGAAGCCAAATTCATGAATTTTTGCCATCGTTCTCAATGACTTGTTGCACGGTGCGTTGTCTTGGTGGAACAACACTTTTTTCTTCTTCATATGGGGCCGTTTTGCCGCGATTTCGACCTTCAAACGCTCCAATAACGCCATATAATAGTCACTGTTGATGGTTTTTCCCTTCTCAAGATAATCGATAAAAATTATTCCATGCGCATCCCAAAAAACAGAGGCCATTACTTTGCCAGCGGACTTTTGAGTCTTTCCACGCTTCGGAGACGGTTCACCGGTCGCTGTCCACTCAGCCGACTGTCGATTGGACTCAGGAGTGTAGTGGTGGAGCCATGTTTACTCCTTTGTCACATATCGACGGAAAAACTCGGGTGTATTACGAGTTAACAGCTACAAACATCGCTCAGAATCATCAAGACGTTGTTGTTTTTGGTCAAATGTGAGTTCGCGCGGCACCCATTTTGCACAGAGCTTCCGCATATCCAAATATTCATGAATGATATGACCAACACGTTCCTTTGATATCTTTAAGGCCTCTGTTATCTCGATCAACTCATTTTACGGTCATTCAAAATCATTTTGTAGATTTTTTTGATGTTTTCGTCGGTAACCAACTCTTTCGGGCGTCCACTGCGTTCACCGTCCCCCGTGCTCATTTCACCACGCTTGAATTTTGCATACCAATCAATTATTGTTGATTTCCCTGGGCAGAGTCCGGAAACTCATTATCAAGCCAAGTTATTGCTTCCACGGTATTTTTTCCCTTCAGAAAACAGTATTTTATCAAAATACGAAAATCCTTTTTTTCCATTTTTTTTTTTCACAATAACAAAAGTTGCTTCACAAAAGACGCTCTATCTCACAAACTAATTGACTTACAGATATATGCATTTAATACTAGCGAAGCCATCTATGTGTCAGACCGGGGACTTATCAGCCAACCTGTTATATAAAGTTTTTTGTGAACATTTTTACATCTATAGAAAGTTTTGTTAAAATTGTATTCCTAAAGGAAATTATGTCAAAATTTTATTTCTATAGAAAATTTTGTCAAAAATTTATTTCTATAGAAAATGTTGCCAAAATTTTATTTCTATATTTTTTTTTCAAAATTTTATTTCTATAGAAAATTTTGTCAAAATTTTATTTCTATAGAAAATTTTGTCAAAATTTTATTTCTATAGAAAATTTTGTCAAAATTTTATTTCTATAGAAAATTTTGTCAAAATTTTATTTCTAAAGAAAATTTTGTTAAAACTTTTGTTTGTCTATAGAAAATATTGTCAAATTTTATTTCTATAGGAAATTTTGTCAAAATTTTATTTCTGTGGTAAATTTTGTCAAAATTAACCTTTTTAGAAAATTATATCAAAGCTATACTTCTATAGAAGATTATTTCTATAGAAAATATTGTCAAAGTATTATGATATTTAACTTTTTTACATCTATAGAAAATTTTCTTAAAATTTTATTTCTTTATTTCATAATTTTATTTCGCTTTGTTGTTGTTTTTTATTGCTTAAAACCATACATTGACTAAACTACAAGTGTAGCTTAACCAACAGAGGAAAAGAATGTTTGTCAAATTTATTTGGGCAAAGCCCTATAGACTGCAAGATGGTTGGATGGAATTACCACATTCGGAATTACCACATTCCTCATCAGCATCCTCTACTTGCAGCAAAACTATCAACCAATTATCAGAATAAATTCAGGCAGTTTATTAAACCCAACAAAAACCACACTTGAACCCTCCGAAAAAAGGTTTTACATTGATAGCCGGCTTATGCCGAAATAAATTCGAAACAAACATATCTCTTTTCCTATGCCACTGTCAAATCATCGATTTGAATTCACATGGCTGGGTTTGAGCGTGCCTCCTCTTCTTTTTCCATTTGTTTTGTTTTGTTATTGTTGGTTTTGTTCTTTAAGCTTTGTTGTTGTTTTTTATTGCAGCTTAAAACCATACATTGACTAAATTACAAGTGTAGCTTAACCAACAGAGGAAGAGAATGTTTGTCAAATTTATTTGGGCAAAGCCCTATAGACTGCAAGATGGTTGGATGGACGCACGTTTCGGAATTACCACATTCCCCATCAGCATCCTCTACTTGCAGCAAAACTATCAACCAATTATCAGAATAAATTCAGGCAGTTTATTAAACCCAACAAAAACCACACTTGAACCCTCCGAAAAAAGGTTTTACATTGATAGCCGGCTTATGCCGAAATAAATTCGAAACAAACATATCTCTTTTCCTATGCCACTGTCAAATTTTATTTCTATAGAAAATTTGTCAAAATTTTATTTCTATAAAAAAAATTTGTAAAAATTTTATTTCTACAGACTACTTTGTCAAATTTTTAATTCTATCAAAAATGTCGACAAAATTCTATTTCTATAAACAATTTTGGCAAAATTTTATTTCTATATAAAATTTTGTCAATATTTTATGTCTGTAGAAATTATTGTCAAATTTTATTTCTGTACAAAATTTTCTCAAAATTAAATTCAATTTTTTCAAAATTTTATTTCTATAGAAAATTTTTAAAAATTTTATTTCTATAAGGAATTTTCTCAACATTTTATTTCTACAGAAAATTTTCTCATAAATTTATAAAATTCTCAAAATTTTATTTCTTTAGAAAATGTTGTCAAAATTTTATTTCTATAGAAGTTTTTATACCCACCACCATAGAATGGTGACGGGGTATAATAAGTTTGTCATTCCGTTTGTAACGCATCGAAATATCGATTTCCGACTATATAAAGTATATATTAGAGGTCCGCACAATTCCATTTGTAAATGCAGAGTACACGTGTACTTGCTACATGAGTACATCTATTTGAGAGAGTCGCAAAACTATTGGTACACATTTTGATGAACACCAAAAGTCACGAGTAACTTCTTGTTGCTACTCTGATGCCTTCACTACCAACAAACACATATTCCTCTTTCTCTCTTATTGAAGTGTACTCAGAGTGATCACGTCGAGTATGTTGCGAGAACAAAACTTCTTAGAGTTCTCCATGTACCAAGTGCAGTTTCAGAAATACAAAAAACAGTTAATCTCCATAATATATGTTTTGGTTTGTTATAAAGAACGGCAAACGTTAAGGTAAGTGTGTGACATATATAAATATATGAAATATGTGATATACACACATATCTATGATTAATAATAATGGAAAGTTTTGCTTCGCACATAACTGAGAAATACTTGTGGTACCACGTGAAGTGAAGAGAATCCATGTTGTACTTTTTCTCAAGTACTTACATTTTTATTGTTCCTTTTTTTCGGAACACATATTGTTTCGGATAAGTACTTGGTGGTATTTGACGAGCAAGTGTTCTCTTCACTTCACTACTTGCGCTCTGAGAGAAAGACAGTGTATGTACTATATTCGACAGCGAATTGCATACATGTACTGAAAAGTTATTCGATGCAGACCTCTAGTATATATATTCTTGATCAGGGAGAAATTCTAAGACGATATAAGCATGTCCGTCTGTCCGTCTGTCCGTCTGTCCGTCTGTCTGTCTGTCTGTCTGTCTGTCTGTCTGGCTGTTGTAATCACGCTACAGCATTCAATAATGGAGCTATCGTCCTGAAATTTGGCACAGAATCGTCTTTTGTCTGCGCGCAGGTCAAGTTCGAAGATGGGCTATATCGGGCCATGTTTTGGTATAGCCCCCATATAAACCGACCTCCCGATTTGGGGTCTTTCGCTTATAGAAACCGTAGTTTTCATCCAATTTGCGCGAAATTGAAAATCTAGAGATATTTTGGGACCTTGAAGAGGTGTGCCAAAAATGGTGAGTGTCGGTCCATGTTTTGGTATAGCCCCCATATAAACCGACCTCCCGATTTTACTTCTTGGGCTTATAGAAACCGTAGTTTTTATCCAATTTGCCTGAAATTGGAAATCTAGAGGTATTTTTGGGCCATAAAGAGGTGTGCCGAAAACGGTTAGTATCGGTCGGTATTTTAGTATAGCCCCCATAAGAACGATTTCCCGATTTAACTCCTTAGGTTTCTAGAAACCGTAGTTTTTATCCGATTTGCCTGAAATTGTAAATATTCTCGTATTTAAGGCTCACAAAAACGTGTATCGGATTAAGTTTTTATCGGTCCATTTGGTAATGCCTCCATATAGACCAATTTCACTTCTTGTGAGTATAGAAGGCGCACTGATCATGAAAATTGCTTGAAACTCAATGTAAAATTTCCAGATTTTATTTTTCGGGTGAAAATCTACAGATTTAAAATTTCAAATCAAGACGTTATTTTATAATTTTCTTGCACACTTACAAGAGATGTTAATGATTCCTCTAAAACTCAAACAAAAATGGTTCTTATAAATCCAGAATCTGATATAGTCCTCATAGGTGAAATCTTTAAATGTATCTTCGGGAAGTGTCCTCAAGTCCTCAAGCCCTCCTGAAATTTCAAAGGAAATCCTAATATTTGGTTCATGGTGGTGGGTATTTAAGATTCGGCCCGGCCGAACTTACTGCTGTATATACTTGTTTTTTTTTTTTTTTAAATTCTAGTTCTATAGAAAATTTTGCCCAAAATTTTATTTCTATAAAAATTTTTCTTCAAAAATTATTCTATAGAAAACTTTGTCAACTTTAATTGTTTTCTATAAAAAATTTTCTCAAAAAAATATTCTACAGAAAAGTTTATTTATTTATTTATTTATTTAAGTCTATGGATATACAAAAATCCTTACAGACTAGCTCGTAAACTAAAAGTAGTAAGATTCTAGTACTTCATTAAATTTTTTCAAAGACATTCATTTTCATTTATATAGAAATTGTCAAAATTTTATTTCTATAGAAACATGGACCAATATATAAAAAATTAGCATATAGAGCAACTATAGGTTTCTAAATTGAAACAAATCGGATAAAAACTGCGCCTTCAATGCCCTCAGGAAATAAATTCGGGAGATCAGCTTATGTGCCGATATATACCAAAATTGGAATATCTCTTGAAGAACTTAAAAGACCACTTCACTTTTAATTTAAAGCACATCGGATAAAAACTGCGGCTTCCATGTCCTCAAGTGGTCAAATCGGAAGATCGTCAATATGGAGGCTATAAAAACATGGGCCTATGTATAACACATTCGGCATATCTCGTTATTGTATTCTAATTTAAAGCAAATTGGATACAAAAAGCTTCTTCAAAATAGCTTCATTATTGAAGACACCAGCGCGATTTAAACATACAGACATAGAGATGGACATCGTTTATACCGTCGGAAATCGATGTGTTACAAACGGAATGGCAAACTTATTATACCCATTCAAAGGGTTTTTGTTTTAAAAAAAATGTCAATGTGACATTTAGTACATGCCAAAAGACATAAACAAAATTTTGGTCATAGTGATAGTTTTTTGTAAAAAATAAAACTAAAAATGAAATATGGATAATAAATCCAATTATTTGGTACGATGCCTGAAATGTCAAAAAATCATGGAATGTTCACGTTACGATATATCACCCTTACTACAGCACATACGCACCGATCATCCAGAAGTTGAAATTGTGAATAGCCCTGCGAATGAAATAAAAAGCAGAACTGAAAAATTCGACAAGGCAACAGAGATGAGTAATAGGTCCAAAGGTTTAGAACACAACGAACATCAGTCAAAGGCTACCACAAATCCGAAGCCCAAAAAGAGATATGAAATAGAAACAAATCGAGATAAAAATTCAAATGAGATTTTGGAAAGAGATCCTTTGTATATTCCAGAGGAGGAATTGCTTAAACTTAAAAAGGATATAAGTAATTTCCAATTTGCAAAATTTGTAGCTTTCATATGTCTATTTCCAGTTTTTTGAAATTTCAGTGAAAGAGAATCCAGATAGTGGGAATTCAGAACACCATCCTCGCAGAGAGACAAAATCCAAAGTACTTTACAAGCATCGTTATAAACTTCGAACACCTTCCACCACGACCACTTCGGCAGCCAGTAGTTCACCCAAACCTCGAAGAAAGCGACATCTCTATCGAATATCTATTCAGAAATGGAGTCCAGCTAATAGCTGTATTTATTGTCCAAAATGTTGTTGCCATGGGAAACCCATGATCGAAATCCGAACGGAGCGTATAATCCAAAATCAATGGTGTGTTAGTTGCCTTTTAAATTGTTGGCCTTGTTTGATTCCATGGCTTTTACGTGGTTATGAAGTCCAGCACTTGCATTGTTCCAACTGTCAGGTATTTCTGGGTCTCTATAATCCACGATCCAATTGTCTGAAACCCAATAGGGAGTTTATTGCACAGCAACGACTTCAATTGCGTCCATGTTCGGAAAAGACCTTCGGTCGGAAGGATTCAAGCTTTCTTACCAAGAAAATCTCGTCATTGGTTGCTTTAGATAATCAAAAATCCAATATCTCTAGATTTCCTTCAACTCATGCAAAAGGGAATGATTTGCCCCCTGCTAAACAAGACAACGTGGACAACGCCATTGAATATGATTATCAGACGAAGGAATCAAATCAAGATATTAAAGAAGATGGGAATGATACTAAAGGAAATGTTTTAAAAGGTAAGATATCAGCAGATTACATGACATTTGTTTAGAACATTATCACTGCAAACATTTTGACAAAATTTCTTATAGAAATAAAATTTTGACAAAATTTTCTATAGAAATAAAATTTTGACAAAATTTTCTATAGAAATAAATTTTTGACAAAATTTTCTATAGAAATAACATTTTGACAAAATTTTCTATAGAAATAAAATTTTGACAAAATATTCTATAGAAAAAAAATTTGGACAAAATTTTCTATAGAAATAAAATTTTCTATAGAAATAGAATTTTCAATAGAAATAAAATTTTGAAAACATTTTTAATAGAACTTAAATTTTGACAACACTTTCTATATAAATGAAATTTTCTATAGAAATAAAATTTTGACAAAATTTTCTATAGAAATAAAAATTTTACAAAATTTTCTATAGAAATAAAATTGTGACAAATAGAAATAAAGTTTTGAGTAAATTTTATATAGAAATAAAATTTTGAGAAAATTTTCTAGAAATAAAATTTTGACAAAGTCTACCATAGAAATAAAATTTTGAAAAAAATTCTATAGAAATAAAATTTTAACAAAATTTCCAGGAACAATGAAAATGTGGGAAATTTTCTAAAGCAATAAAATTTTGACAAAATTTTCTATAGAAATAAAATTTTGACAAAATTTTCTATAGAAATAAAATTTTCTATATAAATGAAATTTTTTATAGAAATAAAATTTTCTATAGAAATAAAATTTTCAATAGAAATAAAAATTTAACAAAATTTTCTATATATATATATATAAAATTTTGACAAAATTTTCTATAGAAATAAAATCTTGACAAAATTTTCTATAGAAATAAAATTTTGACAAAATTTTCTATAGAAATAAAATTTTGACAAAATTTTCTATAAAAATAAAATTTTGACAAAATTTTCTATAAAAATAAAATTTTTACAAAATATTCTACAGAATAGAAATAAAATTTTGACAAAATTTTCTATAAAAATAAATTTTTGACAAAATTTTCGATACAAATCAAAATTTTCTATAAAAATAAAATTTTGGAAAAAATTTCTATAGAATTAAATCTTTTACAATATTTTCCATAGAAATACAATTTTGACAAAATTTTCTATAGAAATAAAATTTTGAAAACATTTTTAATAAAACTAAAATTTTGACAAAACTTTCTATATAAATGAAATTTTCTATATAAATAAAATTTTCCATAAAAATAAAATTTTCAATAGTAATAAAATTTTCTATAGATATAAAATTTTTACAAAATTTTCTACAGAAATAAAATTTTGAAACTTTTTCTATAGAAATAAAATTTTGACAACTTTTTCTATAGAAATAAAATTTTGACAAAATTTTTTATAGAAATAAAATTTTGACTAAATATTCTATAGAAATAAAATTTTGAAAAATATTCTAAAGAAATTTTCTATAGAAATAAAATTTTGACAAAATTTTCTATAGAAATAAAATTTTGACAAAACTTTCTATATAAATGAAATTTTCTATATAAATGAAATTTTCCATAGAAATAAAAGTTTCTATTGCAATAAAATTTTGACAAAATTTTCTATAGAAATATAAATTGTGAAAAAATTGTCTATAGAAATAAAATTTGAAAAAATTTTCTACAGAAAATAATTTTCTATAGAAATAAAATTGTGACAAATAGAAATAAAGTTTTGAGAAAATTTTATAAAGAAATAAAATTTTGAGAAAATTTTCTAGAAATTTTGACAAAATTTACCATAGAAATAAAATCTTGAAAAAAATTCTATAGAAATAAAATTTTGACAAAATTTCCAACAACTATAAAAATGTGGGAAATTTTCTACAGCAATAAAATATTGACAAAATTTTCCATAGAAATAAAATTTTGACAAAATTTTCTATAGAAATAAAATTTTGACAAAATTTTCTATAGAAATAAAATTTTGAAAAATATTCTATAGAAAAAAAATTTGACAAAATTTTCTATATAAATGAAATTTTTTATAGAAATCAATTTTTCTATAGAAATAAAATTTTCAATAGAAATAAAAATTTAACAAAATTTTCTATAGATATAAAATTTTGACAAAATTTTCTATAGAAATACAATTTGGACAAAATTTTCTATAGAAATACAATTTTGACAAAATTTTCTATAGAAATAAAATTTTGACAAAATTTTCTATAGAAATAAAATTTTGACAAAATTTTCTATAGAAATAAAATTTTGACAAAATTTTCTATAAAAAAAAATTTGACAAAATTTTCTATAAAAGTAAAATTTTTACAAAATTTTCTATAGAATAGAAATAAAATTTTGACAAAATTTTCCATAGAAATAAATTTTTGACAAAATTTTCGATAGAAATCAAAATTTTCTATAAAAATAAAATTTTGGAAAGAAATTCTATAGAATTATATCTTTTACAAAAACTTCCTATAGAAATAAAATTTTGACAAAATTTTCTATAGAAATAAAATTGTGACAACATTTTTAATAAAACTAAAATTTTGACACAACTTTCTATATAAATGAAATTTTCCATAGAAATAAAATTTTCTATAGAAATAAAATTTTCAATAGAAATAAAATTTTGACAAAATTTTCTATAAAAATAAAATGTTGACAAAATTTTCTATAAAAATAAAATTTTGACAAAATTTTTTATAGAAATAAAATTTTAACAAAACTTGCTATGGAAATAATATTTTGAAAAAATTTTCTATAGAAATACAATTTTGACAAAATGTTCTATAGAAATAAAATTTTGCCGTTTTGTTTGTTATTGTTGGCTTTTCTTCAATCGTTATTGTTGTTTTTGATCTCAGCTTAAAGCCATGCATTGACTAAACTACAAGTGTAGCTTAACCAACAGAGGAAAAGTATGCTTGTCAAATTTATTTGGGCAAAGCCCTATAGACTGCAAGATGGTTGGATGTACAGCTGTTTCGGAATTACCACATTCCTCATCAGCATCATCTACTTGCAGCAAAACTATCAACCAATTATCAGAATAAATTCGGGTAATTCACACAACCCAAAGTGAACTGCACTTGAACCTTCCGAAAAAAGGTTTGATAGACGGCTACTACCTAAACAAATTTGCAAGCATATCTCTTTTCCTTTGCCAAACTAGAAAATAGAAATAAAATTTTGACAAAATTTTCTATAGAAATAAAATTTTGAAAACATTTTTAATAAAACTAAAATGTTGACAAAACTTTCTATATAAATGATAATTTCTATATAAATGAAATTTTCCATAGAAATAAAATTTTCATTAGAAATATTTTTTTACAAAATTTTCTACAGAAATAAAAATTTGACAAAAATGTTCTATAGAAATAAAATTTTGATAAACATTTTCTATAAAAATAAAATTTTGAAAACATTTTTAATAGAACTAAAAATTTGACAAAATTTTCTATATAAATGAAATTTAATATAAAAATTAAATTTTCTGTAGAAATAAAATTTTCTGTAGAAATAAAATTTTTACAAAAATTTCTATAGATATAAAATTTTTACAACATTTTCTACAGACATAAAACTTTGACAAAATTGTCTATAGAAATAAAATTTTGACAAAATTTTTGATAGAAATCAAAATTTTCCATAGAAATAAAAATTTGACAAAATTTCTATAGAATTAAATTTTTTACAAAATTTTCCATAGAAATAAAATTTTGACAAAATTTTCTATAGAAATAAAATTTTGACAAAATTTTCTATAGAAATAAAATGTTGACACAATTTTCTATAGAAATAAAATTTTGACAAAATTTTCTATAGAAATAAAATGTTGACAAAATTTTCTATAGAAATAAAATTTTGACAAAATTTTCTATAGAAATAAAATTTTGACAAAATTGTCTATAGAAAAAAAATTTTGACAAAATTTTCTATAGACATAGAATTTTGCAAAATTTTCTGTAGAAATAAAATTTTGACAACATTTTCTATAAAAATAAAATTTTTACAAAATTTTCTATAGAAATAAAATGTTGACAAAATTTTCTATAGAAATAAAATGTTGACAACATTTTCTATAGAAATAAAATTTTGACAAAATTTTCTATAGAAATAAAATTTTGACAAAATTTTCTATCGAAATAAAATTTTGACAAAATTTTCTATCGAAATAAAATTTTGACAAAATTTTCTATAGAATAAAATTTTGACAAAATTTTCTATAGCAATAAAATTTTGGCAAAATTTTCTATAGAAATAGAATTTTGCAAAATTTTCTATAGAAATAGAATTTCGACAAAATTTTCTATAGAAATAAAAAATTTTCTATAGAAATAAAATGTTGACACAATTTTCTATAGAAATTAAATATTGATAAAATTTTCTATAAAAATAAAATTTTATATTTCATGTTAGCCTGATAATGAAACAGGCAATTGACGTCCAAATGCATTATATCTAATTATACAATTATTTTTCGAGCTTTATGGACAGATTATTATTAACCATGTCCTTAATCTATATCTGTCCATAAAGCTCGAAAAATAATTGTATAATTAGATAAAATAAAATTTTGATAAAATTTTCTATAGAAATAAAATTTTGACAAACCCTCACGAAGAGAGAAATTTTCGACTCACGTGTGAGTCCCGACAATTTAATGTCTCGGGCATATCTATAATTGGTTGCACTTGCTGTAAACGACTCCAACGATATCTATTGACAAAATGCTTAAAGATTTTTTCGACTACCCAATATGATCTAATTAAAATCAAAAGCCTTTGCTTGAAAACCGACAATAACCATGCCCGATTTTTTATTTTTCTAGAAAAAGGCGAAGATTTTGCAACCAAAAATAATACAAATGGACTAGTTACACCCATAATGAAAACTGATAGACCTAACGAAGAGGTTGCATCTTTAAAGAAAACAGATTCTGTAACAGTCGGCAAAAAACTGAAATCCAATCGCTTACCTTCCATCACAATAAATGGTAAAAAACTTCATCCCGATATGGTTGCCCGTTTACAAAGCTACTCAAAATATGGTCGTTTGGCTGGTTTAGATTTGGAAGAGATTTTAATGGATGTTGAAGAGCAAGGTGATGTTTCTCCTGAAAAAGCAGCGCCACCTGTGGTAACAAAAAGAAATAAGAAAAGCTAAATAAAGTTGTGCTTGAAAGCTTTCGGTTTTATGTAATGTTAGCAGCCTTATATAAGTTTCTGAGTAATTCACAAGTTTCTCTACATATATGTTCATTAAACGAAAAATCAACAATTTTATTATTTCAATAAGGAAGACAGAAATTTAATGTTTACGTATGCATAAAATAATTCGTAAAGGTGAGGTCCCTCAAATATCAAATTCTATATCAACCACCTGCGTAAGTAGTTGAGGTGATAAACTCCTTATCAAGGGCATATGTGTCATACCACTAGCAATACCGTACACAGAAAAAAAAGTGTCTTGTAAATTTAAGGACCATTTTGACTTCCACATAGTTCAACAAATTTACTGTAATATAGTTCATTTTTCGTAACCACAACGAAAATTAACTTAGCTAAAGCAAAACTTATAAAAATTCAGTAAATGTTTTTTAGTTCACTAACTACGAAATGGGAAGGATTTTTCCTTAAATAAATTTCCAACACAGTAGTTAATGCATCGTTGATTCTATTATAAAAATACATGGGCAATATAAAAATTTTACTACGAAATGTGGACAATTTACTAAGAAAAAAATTTGTATGGAAAAAAATTTTTGTAGTAAAAATTAACTTAACGACATTACCGATTCGTACGATGGCTACCTACAGATTATTTCCCTTTTTATTATATGTTGGAGTGTTTTTACTCACATTGAAAATTTTAGATAAAGTATAATAAAAAGTAGTTAATATAAACCTTGACGGGTGTATATAATTTTTTATAGATTCCTCATAGATTTGGTATATATTTTACCTTAACTTATAGATAGAATTCCAACTAATCAATGAACGTGCTACTTGAAAATGTGAGTGCATCATGCGAAGGAGTTTTTAGAGACATTTTGTGTATATCTCGTATGATTGTTTGTGTTTGTTATTGCGTCATTTATGCTGTTGTTGGTTGTTTTGATTCTAGAGACAATGGAATGTTCCTTGTGTGTTGTTGGTATCTTTTGTGGTGAGAGTTGTTTTTTTGCAATAGCAAGATCAGAAAGGGATCGTGTGTGTGTGTGGAGTTGTTTTTCTTTACGGCAGCTATGTATCCTTTATGACTATTTGTGTCTTTGAGTTTTATTGTTGCATTCAGTTATGTTGATGCATTTATGAAGTGCACACGTGGATTTAATTTTGCAAAATTGTACGTGCGGTATTGGTGTTTATTAATGAAAATACATTTATTTCGAAACATTTTAGAAACTGAGAAGTGAATGATGTGATGTTAGAAGAATCAAAAACGCTTTTTATTGATAAAAAACAAATAACAGATTAAGGAACTGTATATTTCTGTTAATATGTTAGTTTAAAATTAGTGCGGATTTTAAATTGATTTACATAAAAAATATACAACATGAGTGGTAATAGGATGATTTATATTTATTCTACATCTGGATCACAGGTTGAGAAGCAACCATTTTTTTGAATCTACAGTATGTCAAGAAAGTCTTTTGACATTGCCAAATATTTAAAATTCCAGAAATAATTGAAGTAAAAATCGAGGTGTTAATTCGTTTTGAGAAAAATAAAATATGTATACTTTGCAAAATACATAATAAAATATTTTTTAAAATTAAATTATATTTAATTTTGGAACAAAACATAATTTTTATCCTATTGTCAAAACACTTTCTTGACATTCTGTATATTTTTGATGTTACAGCAATTCCTACAGGTGAGTACTAAGTTCGAGTTTAGCCGCTAAAATTAAAAATAAATCACTAAGCAAAGTATAAAATTATACGTCTTCGATACAAATTTAAATATAACTTGATGGAGAATAGCCCAAATCAAGTTTTTTATAAAGATTATTTTTTATAATGGATTATTAAAGAAAACTTATCATGGAAATTGCAATTTTAGCCGCTAAACTCGAACTTAATATCCATCTTAAATACTAAATGCTTTACTGACAAGTGGAAATTATGTCTAATTTTATAATATTTTTTATTTCAAATATATTCTTAGAATAATTTCAATAACGTCCCATTTGTCCATGGATATGATTCCAATAGTGTACCTACTGGATGGATTTTTCAATGTGGTAAGTTATTCTATAAACGGTATTTTGTCCGTTTTTAATAAAACCAAAATTTCAATTTATTAAAAATTATTTTTTTCACTTGCAGGTAGACAGGTCTCGTAATGGTAATTTTTTGAATATTCTTACTGTTTAATACTAATTAAGCTGATATCCTTATTGGCTCTAGGAAATACTCTTGAAAACCGTAAGTTAAAGATCAATATGAACGATAGAATTAATTAATTAATAATATTTTTCTTATATTTTGTATAAATTTGCAATTTCAGATGCTTATAAGCCAGATCCGCCCAACAAAAGTTAGCCAAAATCGATGAAATTGGACAATTCAATTGAATATAGCAACGTATGCCACATATATCTTTCATATGGATAGAAAACATGGAAATTTAAATTAATTAGTTTAGTCCTAATAACATAGAATGTTACTCTTTTGAAGAAGCAATTACTAACTACCGACAAGTAAATGCGTCCAACGTACTAATAAAAATATTTCCTTTATTGTATATCATAAGCCATAGTTTTGTGTAATATAATAATAATTTTTTGAAATAAAATACTGGTGGTTATAGAAAATTTACGTGTTTTGTACGAAAAATTTCTTAGTTGTATACAGGCTTGTTGTACCTTTGATTCCTCAATTTCTCTACTTTTTTTTAAATTATACCGACAAACAGTTTATTTCAAACCAATTTCTTAATACAGGTTTCCCAAAAAATTGTTAATTTTTCCGGATAGCAGGAATATTTTGAATGAGTTTAACTATATTCTTCCCACAGCATAGTAATAATGAACTAAAATACGATGTAATACATGAACTAATTTATAAGAAAATCATGAACTTATCTAGATGAAAAAAATCTTTGGCGCCAAATCATGGTCATTCTTACTATGGGTTAGTTCATTTTTCATAAAAAATAGTAAACTTTTTTTTCGGTGTATGCTTCAGAATAATGAGTTACCGAAACAGGATAGTGTCAACGTCAAAGAAATTAATTGATACAATAAATTCTTGTGATTGGTTTTGTTTAATTAAAAGATTAGTTGCATTAATTCAATTTTTAATTGAATATTTCTAAAATTCAATTAAATTTTTAATTCGAAAAATTTGAACTAACGAAATGGAACTAAAGGCCAAAGCTGTTTTTTCATTAAAGGCTTGGTAACTTCAAAGCAGATACTGAAATACTCTTTGATCCCCATGACCAAATCCGGTGGCGTGGTGTTCATCGTGAATAGAGCTGAAGAAAAAGAATCGGATACGAAGGAAAATCAGCGAATTTCAAGAAGCTGCCTCTCTGAGAGATATATGATCAAAGTTATCCAAATTGAACTCCGGCAGAGCGAAACGGAAAATAGTGCTATGATGGCTAGAATATGTTAATAAAAGGTAAAAAGGTGAATATTAGTGACCAACGAACATTGTATACTTCGAAACTGGATTGAACGAGATCTGATCAAACAAATATATATAGCAGAAAGTTCGGCCGGGCCGAATCTTAAATACCCACCACCATGTATCAAATATAATAGATTCCTTTGAAAACTTTTCGTCGTAGCGGGTTGATGATATATAGAATTTCAGGGGTGTTTGATGACATATATTCTCCTAAGCAGATCAATTCAACCAGTACGCTTCCCGAAGATAAATTTAAATACTCTACCTATGAAGACTAGATCAAATTCTGGATTTATAACAACCATTTTTGTTTGAGCTTTAGAGGAATCATAAACATCTCTGTTAAGTGTGTTAAGATGCCTTCATTTGGCATCTAAAATCTGTAGATTTTTACCCCAATTATTCAAATGATTAAAGGAAGTAAAATCTGGAAATGTTACTTTGAGTTTCATGCAATTTTAATGGTCAGTGCGCCTTCTATACCCTCCCAGCAAAAAAAAATTGGAAGTTCTTCCAAATGCACATCTTTAAAAGCACTTCCAAAAGATGTACTCCCAAAGATGTTCTTTATTTTAACTACACAGGAAGTTCTTTTAATTCAATTATTTATAATTAGTTTTTATACCCTGCGCCACACTGTGGAACAGAGTATTACAAGTTAGTGCATATGTTTGCAACACCCAGAAGGAGACGAGATAGACACATGGTGTCTTTGGCAAAAATGCTCAGGGTGGGCTCTTGAGTCAATATAGCGATGTCCGTCTGTCCGTGAACACATTTTTGTAATCAAAGTCTAGGTCGCAGTTTTAGTCCAATCGACTTCAAATTTGGCACAAGTATGTGTTTTGGCTCAGAATAGATCCCTATTGATTTTGGAAGAAATCGGTTCAGATTTAGATATAGCTCCCATATATATATTTCGCCCGATATGGACTTATATGGCCCCAGAAGCCAGAGATTTACCCCAATTTGGTTGAAATTTTGCACTAGGAGTACAATTAGTAGTGTAGTCAAGTGTGCCAAATTTTATTGAAATCGGTTCAGATTTAGATATAGCTCCCATATATATCTTTCGCCCGATATGGACTAATACGGTCCCAGAAGCCAGAGTTTTACCCCAATTTGGTTAAAATTTTGCACTAGGAGTACAATTAGTAGTTTAGTCAAGTGTGTCTGAAATCGGTTCAGATTTAGATATATCTCCCATATATATCGTTCGCCCGATTTACACTCATATGACCACAGTGGCCAATCTTTTACTCCGATTTAATTGAAATTTTGCACAGGGAGTCAGCGTTACCGTTGGAAATTTTCAAAAAGTGGCACAAAAAGTGGCAAACGTCGAAAAAAGGGGCACAATTATTTTTGAAAAGTGGCACATTCTTTTTATTAACTTATACAAAAAAAACTTAAGAAATAAATACTGCTATGAGGTCAAGTTAAAATATATTTTGCGAATTCATACAAATTGGTGAACAAATCCTATTTAAAATTATTTTTTAAGCGTCTATAAAATAATATTTTTTAAGCGTCTATAAAATGTCAATTCATGGTAAAATTTGTCCACAACTTTCGGATTGTGATGTCGTTTTGTGACCTATCTATATTGTTTTAATGTTTTTAATATACAAAGAATTTTTATAGTCGATATCTGCTAAATCACGTTTTTACAAACTTTCTTACAAAATTTATGTATATTTGTAATAGAATATTTTTGTTACATATAATTAATAAACAATTTAAGGTAAACACTATGTTCGATTTTCGAGTTGAAATTTTCGCGGTTACTTTACTAAAACAGTTCAATATAAAGCTGATAAATTAACTCAATAACTCAATCATTTATAATTTTGATTATTTCAGGAAAAGTAATCGCGAAAATAAAGTGATTTTCAACTCGAAAACCGAACATAGTACTCACGTTTAGGAGGATTCGCTTTGGAATGTTTTGTTAACGGTATTCATACTTTTGATAATATAAACTAAAAATTTAAGATAAATCTTTGGTATTTGAAAGTGCATTTTGGATCTTTAACATATACTTTCTCTAATTTCTTAGGACATTTCTTCCAATTTTTCTCTAATGAGGTAATGCTTCAATACTGTCCACTGTTCCAGCATTCATTTTGAGGAATATAGTAGAATGGGAACAATCTGTCCAAAGGCGATTGCAATTTTTTCTAACTGGGTCCTTATGGGATCCATCATCAATTATTTCCTGCGGTCGTAATACAAACCTTAAACATTTTCATATTTATACTGATATTTCATGCCACAATAAATTTGGCATATTCAAAGTACGGTTTACCAAATAAGTTGAATCGTAACTGTTCACGTAATAAGAATTAATGAGCGAAGGCTGTTGGTGCACAATATTAAATTTTCTTAATAACACATCTATGGTGATAACTACCCATAATATTTAAACTTTTGAAAAAGTGGCACAAATTATTGGAAAAGTGGCACAAAATCGTAAAAAGTATCACATTTAGTGGCACAAACAAAAAGTGGCGCAAAAGTGGCACCGCCCAAGAAAAGTGGCAAATTTGCCACTAAAGTGGCACAACGGTAACGCTGCAGGGAGTAGAATTGGCATTGTAGCTATGCGTGCCAAATTTGGTTGAAATTTACACTCATATGACCACAGAGGCCAATTTTTAACTCCGATTTAGTTGAAATTTTGCACAGGGAGTAGAATTAGCATTGTAGCTATACGTGCCAAATTTGGTTGAAATCGGTTCAGATTTAGATATATCTCCCATATATAGCTTTCGCCCGATTTACACTCATATGACCACAGAGGCCAATTTTTAACTCTGATTTAGAATTAGCATTGTAGCTATGCGTGCCAAATTTGGTTGAAATCGGTTCAGATGTAGATATAGCTCCCATATATATGTTTTTCTGATTTCGACAAAAATGGTCAAAATACCAACATTTTCCTTGTAAAATCGCCACTGCTTAGTCGAAAAGTTGTAAAAATGACTCTAATTTTCCTAAACTTCTAATACATATATATCGAGCGATAAATCATAAATAAACTTTTTCGAAGTTTCCTTAAAATTGCTTCAGATTTAAACGTTTCCCATATTTTTTTTTACTAACATTGTGTTCCACCCTAGTGCATTAGCCGACTTAAATTTTGAGTCTATAGATTTTGTAGAAGTCTATCAAATTCTTCCAGATCGAGTGATATTTAAATGTATGTATTTGGGACAAACCTTTATATATAGCCCCCAACACATTTGACGGATGTGATATGGTATCGAAAATGTAGATCTACAAAGTGGTGCAGGGTGTAATATAGTCGGCCCCGCCCGACTTTAGACTTTCCTTACTTGTTTTCTTATCTTTAATGGGTAAATGAAATTTTGTTTGTTTCAAAAGGTTTAAAAACAGAATATGCATTAAAAAAATGGTGCAACTTATTGAAATTTTGTCGAAAAAATTCTAAATCCATTCAAGAAATATTGGGAATTTTCCAAAATGTTTTAATTCAAACATTTCAAACAAGCATTAGTATGCATTAAAAATTATAAAAAAAAAAAAACAAGTATATACAGCAGTAAGTTCGGCAGGGCCGAATCTTAAATACCAACCACCATGAATCAAATATTAGGGTTTCCTTTGAAATTTCAGGGGGGTTTGACCAATACACTTCCAGAAGGTTCAACCAATACACTTCCCGAAGATAAATTTAAAGATTTTATCGATGAAGACTATATCAGATTCGGGATTTATAAGAATCACTTTTGTTTGAGTTTTAAAGGAATCATTAACATCTCTTGTAAGTGTGCAAGAAAATTATAAAATAACGTCTTGATTTGAAATCTTAAATCTGTAGATTTTCACCCGAGAAATAAAATCTACATTGAGTTTCAAGCAATTTTCATGATCAGTGCGCCTTCTACACCCTCAAGATGTGAAATCGGTCTATATGGAGGCATTACAATGTCCGGCAAATCGGATAAAAACTACGGTTTACGGGGGCTATACTAAAATATGGACCGATGCTCATCGTTTTCGGCACACCTCTTTATGGCCCGAAAATACCTCTTAATTTCCAATTTCAGGCAAATAGGATAAATTAGGAAATCGGTCTATATGGGGGCTATACAAAAATATGGACCGATACTCACAATTTTTGGCACTCGTATTTGTGGTCCTACAATACCTCTAGATTTCCAATTTCAGGTAAATTGAATAAAAAGTGCGGTTTCTATAAGCCCAAGAAGTAAAATCGGGTGATCGGTCTATATGGGGGCTATATCAAAACATGGACCGATGCTCACCATTTTTGGCACACCTCTTTATGGTCATAAAATACCTCTAGATTTCAAATTTCAGGCAAATTGGATAAAAACTACGATTTCTATAAGCCCAAGACCCCAAATCGGGAGGTCAGTTTATATGGGGACTATATCAAAACCTGGACCGATATAGCCCATCTTCGAACTTGACCTGCCCGCAGACAAAAGACGAGTTTGTGCAAAATTTCAGCACGATTACTTCATTATTGAAGACTGTAGCGTGATTACAACAGACAGACAGCCAGACAGACGGACATGGTTATATCGTCTTAGAAGTTCTCCCTGATCAAGAATATATATACTTTATGTAGGAGGAAATCGATATTTCTATGTGTTACAAACGGAATGACAAACTTATTATACCCCCTTCACCATTCTATGGTGGTGGGTATAAATATAAAAACTATTTATTTGTTCCACAGGGGTCTGTGCTTGGGCCGCTTTTATTCATTATGTTCATTAATGATCTGTTTGATTTAGTAGGTAGTCCGAATTGTTTACCATTTGCATTTGCTGATGATATACAACTTCTTTTTAAAAGTCAGTCTGATTTCCCTGATGTCCTGCAAAGTGTTATTGACGATACGTCAAGAATTTTATGTGACTGGATGTGTACAAATGGTCTTTCTGTTAATACTGACAAAACTAAGGCGATTAGGTTCACTAATCATGGGGATGTGTCTGTGAATTTTGGGAATGTGCCAATCGCCTTTGTTGATCGCGTTAAGTGTCTTGGTGTTGTCTTGGATTCTGACTTATCATTTCAACCTCATATCAGTGCAATATGTTATAGGGTTAATTATACCCTTCACCACTACTGTGGTACAGGGTATAATAAGTTTGTGCATTTGTATGTAACGCCAAGAAGGAGTAATCATAGACCAACCTTTTAGTATACGGATCGGCTTAGAATTAAATTCTGAGTCGATTTAGCGATGTCCGTCTGTCTGTCTGTCCGTCTGTCTGTCTGTCGGTTGATGTATTTTTGTGTGCAAAGTACAGCTCGCAGTTTTAGTCCGATTGTCCTAAAATTTGGTATAGGGTCCTGTTTCGGCTCAAAGACGATCCCTATTGATTTTGGATCGGTTCAGATTTAGATATAGCTGCCATATATATTTTTCACCGATCTGGTCATAATTGGCGTGTATATCAACCGATCTTCCTCAAATTCCGTACATCCGAATATTTTATGTGTCTCGAAAAACTTGCAAAATATCAGCCAAATTGGTTCAGATTTAGATATAGCTCCCATATATAGCTTTCGCCCGATTTACACTCATTTGCCCACAGAGGCCAATTTTTTTCTCCGATTTAGTTGAAATTTTGCATAGGGAGTAGAATTAGCATTGTAACTATGCGTGCCAAATTTGGTTGCAATCGGTTCAGATTTGGATATATCTCCCATATATAGCTTTCGCCCGATTTACACTCATATGACCACAGAGGCCAATTTTTAACTCCGATTTAGTTGAAATTTTGTACAGGGAGTAGAATTAGCATTGTAGTCATGCGTGCCAAATTTGGTTGAAATCGGTTCAGATTTAGATATATCTCCCATATATAGCTTTCGCCCGATTTACACTCATATGACCACAGAGGCCAATTTTTGCTCCGATTTAGTTGAAATTTTGCACAGGGAGTAGAATTAGCATTGTAGCTATGCGTGCCAAATTTGGTTGAAATCGGTTCAGATTTAGATATATCTCCCATATATAGCTTTCGCCCGATTTACACTCATATGACCACAGAGGCCAATTTTTAACTCCGATTTAGTTGAAATTTTGCACAGGGAGTAGAATTAGCATTGTAACTATGCGTGCCAAATTTGGTTGAAATCGGTTCAGATTTAGATATAGCTCCCATATATATGTTTTTATGATTTCGACAAAAATGGTCAAAATACCAACATTTTCCTTGGTAAATCGCCACTGCTTAGTCGAAAAGATGTAAAAATGACTCTAATTTTCCTAAACTTCTAATACATATATATCGAGCGATAAATCATAAATAAACTTTTGCGAAGTTTCCTTAAAATTGCTTCAGATTTAAATGTTTCCCATATTTTTTTATTAACATTGTGTTCCACCCTAGTGCATTAGACGACTTAAATTTTGAGTCTATAGATTTTGTAGAAGTCTATCAAATTCTGTCCAGATCGAGTGATATTTAAATGTATGGATTTGGGACAAACCTTTATATATAGACCCCAACACATTTGACGGATGTGATATGGTATCGAAAATTTAGATCTACAAAGTGGTGCAGGATATAATATAGTCGGCCCCGCCCGACCTTAGACTTTCCTTACTTGTTTCATTCTGTAGTATAGTGGTACATAAATATAGGAAAATGTTAACTAATATATGGAATGCATTCTACCTAATTTCTACGAAAATCACATCGTTCAAACAAATAAAAATGTCTTTGGCGCTATACGAAGTTCAACTTTCCTCACAATGAGTTCATTTTAACTTAAAGAAGTGGTCAATTTTTTTTGGGTGTATATACCCCATATAAACAGATCCCTAGATTTGATTTCCTGCGTATGCTGCAGGTTCAAATTTCATCCAATTTGGTTTAAATTTGGCCTTCTAATTACCGTGCGAAAATTCATTCATATAACCTAAAATTATTTATACACAGAAAAAAATTTTACGAAAAATTTTCCAATTAAAGTTTTAATTGAGTTTTAAAAATATTCAATTAAAAATTTAATTCATTCAACACATTTATTTATTTAAAATAAATCACAAAAATTAATAGTATCAAATAATTTTTTAATTGAATCAATTAATATTTTAATTAACTTTCAATTAATTTTTTAATTGATACTATCATTTCTGTGATTGAAGACATTTCAATTAAAAAGTTAATTAATTTCGTGATTGGACCAGACTGTTTTTGTGTGTAGGCTCTTCTATATTAACCGATGAAGATTTTAATTGGTTTATATAGGCATTTAATATGCCTTCATATGAAGTAGATGACAGTTTGCTGTAGATTTTTCTACGCAATCAATTGAGGAGGATACATAAGATTCGGCCTGCCCAAACTTACGGCACAAACACAATTTATCCAAACAAAAAGTTAATCGAAAGTGAAAAATATGAATAGGGAATCCCTAGATACATCTCCAAAATGTTTGAGGAACCAATTCCCAAATTTTTTGTTGGATATGTACTGTAGATTTTAGGACAAAGGTGGCCAATGGAACTAACAAACCGGGGACTCCCACCAGAATCAGATATAAAAAATTATCTATCTTAGTTTTATGAAATATAACCAAAGCAAGTAAAAAAATTTATTCAAACAAATTAACAAAATATTACCTTTAATACAAATTCCTTAATACAATTTTTACTATTACAAATCGATTTTTTGTTGCAATCATTTATGAAATTTAATATATATGTGATTTTATTTTGGATTTTACTGCTTGTATTATTCCCACCGTTGTACTGGATTAGGTAAATTCAATTAGGGTTAACCTAATTCTTTCCCTGGAAGAAAAGAAAACAATTTCGATATTAGTTTTGGTCAAATAATTTATTTCATAATAAATAACATTTACAATAGAAATACAAACATAAATACACAATAACAAATATTCAAAAAATTAATATCAATGGCAAATCTTAAAGACTTAGCTGCTTATGGGATGAGATTAAATTTTTACAATTCTTTTTTCATATTTTTTATTTTAGTCAAAATTTTTGGTTTTATAGCTAGAGTTAAAGATTGAAAAGGTTTTCGAGTTATCGAACTACAGTCACATGATTTCCACAAAGATTTACATTTAGAATATTCCGAATTATGTTCTTCATGGATTAATTGAACTCTGGCAAAAGGTGAGGCATTGAACATGAACTCATGTAGAATATTATGGCGTAAATCTGTTGTGTAAGATCGTTTAAAACGTGAGTAATGAAATTCCTTGAGATCATGGAGAATTGTCAAAATATCTCTATGTAGAGTCGATGACAATTGAGGAAATAACGAGGAAAGTGGTTCATTTGAAATTTTCGTTTTTAATCTGCCACATGAAATCGTAGCCTCTAAATAGGGAAGACCATAATTGGTGGTGGGCAATTTATATTTTGCCACATGCTCAGCAGTTAGCCTTTGAAAATAATGAAATTCTAATAATGAACGATAGATAAAATTTTTCTTCTTTATAATCACAGGAGATTTAGGTAATGCAATAATGGGAGGATTTGAAATTGCTTTTGTTACCTTTGCAATGGATGATTCTGTTATGGGTATGGTGTTTTGAGGTTCCGTATTATTCGGAGCCTCTTCGGGTGTCATATGATAGTTGTGATCAACAACCCTTAGCAATGATGTGTTATTAAAGAGGGTTTTATCACTTGATAGCTCTTGGGAAACACGTAAAGAATTTGGCTTGTTTACCGTTGGAAGTGAGGCTACAAAATCTTCAGGTTGTTGGTTTTCGCTTTGAGTAGAAGTGGGCCCAGGATTAAAATCTTCTTGTGGCACTATTTCTGGGGATCGGGAAACATTTTCGGATGTAGGGTGATCTGTTGATTTGATATCATCTGGTATCACCAATTCCTGGGAACAGGAAATCCGTTCAGATCTCAACTCTACATCAATTGGTTTATCTTTCAAAGGCCTAACAGATTCTCCTGGTTTTTTATTTTTTACCAAAAGCAAAGGAAGAGCAGGCAAAGGATGTACTAATTGGGGCACATAATCGGTTTTAGTGGATTTGGTCTTTCGGCCAGCTTTATCCGAAGATGGCGGAGGTTTCTCTTTCTTCTTCTTTTTCGGATTTTCAGCAATCTTAAAAAATATTTTTGATTTAGTTGACTCTTGCATGATGGGCATGTCATCAAACGTGCTAGGAAAACGTTGGGCATTTTGTATTATGTGATCATTTGACATTGATTCCAAATCACTCGATAACATTTGCATATTATTTTCACCCATCATTGTTTGCATAGAAGGTAAATCAACTTCCAGAGTGCATGGTATTATTTGTAAATTATTTTCCATTGTCCCTTGCAAAACATGATCTTCATCCGATGCCAGTAATAACTGTAAATTATTTTCAGAGGATCCTTGCAATGATTGTATTAGGTGATCACCTAGTGTTGGTTCCATCGTAACACTGGACAACAATTGTGTATTGTTTCCCATCATTGTCTGTATTGTCGACGATATGTGGACTTCTAGAGAACTTGGTAAACTTTGCAAATTATTTTCAAATGATCGTTGTATTGAATGATCTTCTGACGAACTGAGTAAGAAAGGCAAAATATTTTCCAATGGCCTTGGTTCTGATTGTATTATATGATCTTCTTTTTTGGATTCCAAAGCACTGGGTAAGGATTGGGTATTATTTGGCATTATTGCTTGCATCGAAGGTAATTGAACTTCTAGAGAACTGGGTAATTGTTGCACATTATTTTCAGGTGTCCCTTGCAATGAATGATCTTCCGAAGAGCTCAGTAGCATATTCAAATTATTTTCAGATGATGTCATTTCTCTCGTGTTTTGTCTAGATTCTAGAGATTTTGTTGCCACATGATCATTAGCAACTTCTGGTGTGTCTGGCAATGATGGTAGAGATCGACTTCCACTACTTGCCATATTAACATCAAATAATTGTATAAATTGTACAGCATCCATAGCTGGTGATGGTTGATCTTGACTTTGTATATCATCACAAAAACTTGGCAAACGTTGTCCTAGATTTAATATAGAACTACTATTACCACTACTCATGAGATCTGCACTAGCTGGTCTAGCATTTGATTGAATTGTTAAAGGTGCTTGCGGCACATGCCCATGATCATCATCATTATCTCCAAAATCTATTTGCGAAGGTGGTAAATTCTCAACATCTGCAACCATATCAAGGCTCTGATCAATTACAACAACTTCATCGGAAAAGCTGGAACAATGGATATTGTCATCTTCGTCCAGTTCAAAACGACAATTTCGTAATAATTTTTCCTTAGCGTTTTCTTCTTTGACTACCGCCGGCGAATTCACCAAAATAACTAGAAAAACAAAAAAGATTGATAGAAAAAAAGTATTTAGATTTTATTTTAAATATTACTTTATAATTATTTTGTTTTATAATAAATAGTACATATATAGAAAATAAATTAAATAATCAATTTAAAAAATTCTACGGGTAAAGCCCAACGAAGAACTTATCTCTTTGGGGATTGTAATGAGAATCCAAGTGTCGTCGACTTTTAAAGAATTTCAAAATTTGGAAACGTCGATTTTTATACCCTGCGCCACACTGTGGAACAGGGTATTATAAGTTAGTGCATATGTTTGTAACACCCAGAAGGAGGCGAGATAGACACATGGTGTCTTTGGCAATAATGCTCAGGGTGGGTCCCTGAGTCGATATAACCATGTCCGTCTGTCCGTCCGTCCGTCTGTCTGTGAACACATTTTTGTGATCAAAGTCTAGGTCGCAATTTAAGTCCAATCGCCTTCAAATTTGGCACATGTTCCTAATTTGGGTCAGAATAGAACCCTATTGATTTTGGAAGAAATCGGTTCAGATTTAGATATAGCTCCCATATATATCTTTCGCCCGATATGCATTAATATTGACCCAGCAGCCAGAGTTTTATACCGATTTGCTTGAAATTTTGTACAAACATAACACTTAGTCGTATAGACAAGTGTGCCAAATTTTATTGAAATCGGTTCAGATTTAGATATAGCTCCCATATATATCTTTCGCCCGATATGGACTTATATGGCCCCAGAAGCCAGATTTTTGGCCGAATTTGGTTGAAATTTTGCTCTAGGAGTACAATTAGTAGTATAGTCAAGTGTGCCAAATTTGATTGAAATCGGTTAAGATTTAGATATAGCTCCCATATATATCTTTCGCCCGATATGGACTAATATGGTCCTAAAAGCCAGAGTTTTGGCCCAATTTGGTTGAAATTTTGCACAGGGAGTAGATTTAGCATTGTAGCTATGCGTGCCAAATTGGGTTGAAATCTGTTCAGATTTAGATATAGCTCCCATATATATGTTTTTCTGATTTCGACAAAAATGGTCAAAATACCAACATTTTCCTTGTAAAATCGCCACTGCTTAGTCGAAAAGTTGTAAAAATGACTCTAATTTTCCTAAACTCCGAATACATATATATTAGAGGTGTGCACGTGACACGAAATTGTCGTGACTCACGAAAATTTTCGTGATTCGTGCGTGAGTCGTGAGTCACGCTCATGACAACAGCGTGAGTGTGCGTGAGCGTGATTAACAAACCAAAATGTCGTGCGTGAGCGTGAGTCACGAAAATAATATCTTCGTGAGTGTACGTGAGTAACGAATTACACTCACGAAAATATTCCTGCTCACCAACATAAAACGCTTAAGAGTTAAATTCAATTACAATTTTAGTGACACCTGTGATGTTAAGAGTTTAATAACACTCTCGATTTTAATAATGCTCATGTCTTCAGACACTTCCGTAAGGTAAATTAATCATAAAAGTATTCGTGAGTCACGATATTTTTCGTGAGTCACGGTATTTTTCGTGAGTCACGACTTTTCGTGCGTGAGTGTGCATGAGTACAAATTTTCTTTTCGTGAGTGTGCGTGAGCGTGAGTCCTACCAAAAAATATCGTGCGTGAGTGTGCGTGAGTATGATTTTTCAGTCGTGAGTGTGCGTGAGCGTGAGTAAACTATTACTCACGTGCACACCTCTAATATATATCGAGCGATAAATCATAAATAAACTTTTGCGAAGTTTTACTTAAAATTGCTTCAGATTTAAATGTTTGCCATATTTATGTATTTACTAAAATTGTGTTCCACCCTAGTGTATTAACCAACTTAAATTTTGAGTCTATAGATTTTGTAAAAGTCTATCAAATTCTGTCCAGATCGAGTGATATTTAAATGTATGTATTTCGGACAACCCTTATATATAGAGCCCCCAACACATTTGACGGATGTGATATGGTATCGAAAATTTAGATGTACAAAGTGGTGCAGGGTATAATATAGTCGGCCCCGCCCGACTTTAGAATTTCCTTACTTGTTTTTCATTTGGAAAAATCGATATTTTTAAAATTTTGAAAAGGCCGTAAACTCAAAAAGTTGGTTTTCCCAAATTTAAAAAAAAATCGTTAAAATTAGAAAAATTGATTTTTCCACATTTTGAAAAAAAAACGTAAACTCTAAATGTCGATTTTACCAAATTTTAAAAAAAGTCTACTTCTGGAAAAGCCGAAATTTTAAAAAGTGGGAAACTATACGTTTCCAAATTATCAAAAAGTCGAAATGTCGACTTTTAAATGTTTTGCTTTAATTTGAAAATTCGATGTTTTCCAAATTTTGAAAAGGTCGTAAACTTAAAAAATTGTCTTCCAAACTTTAAAAAAGTCAAAAGGTTTGAAAAGTCTACTTTTCCAATTTCCGGAATAGTCGAAACTCGAAAAGTCGACGTTTCCAAATTTTCATATATTCGAAATGTCGACTTTTCAATATTTTTTTTTTAATTTAAAAAGGCGATATTTTAAAATTTTGAAAAGGTTGTAAGCTCGAAAATTCGTCTTTTTCAAATTTTAAAAATAAACAAAAGATTCGCAGTCTACTTTTTCAATATCTGGAAATTGGTCTACTTTTTGATATTTTTAACATTTAGAAAGTCTTTTCGAGTTTACGACTTTTTCAAAATTTGGAAAATTCGAATTTTCATATTTAAAAAATAAAGACTGGTTAAATTATAAGGGCCGATGTTGAATGTGAACCACACCTAAAAGCCAAGTTTTTTTCCGAATTTTATTTGACATTTCTCTATTTTAGACTTACTCAATTTGAACCATGGAGAGATACACAATCCAACAACGTGTTAAATGGTTCCAAGAAATGGCAACAGCACATTTTCACCTCAGTGGATTCGTCAATAAACAGAATTGCCGCATTTGGGCGAATGAGAATCCAAGAGTGATTGTCGAAAAACCAATGCACTCACAAAGAGTGACTGTTTGGTGCGGTTTATGGGCTGGCGGCATTATCGGGCCGTATTTTTTCCAAAATGAGGCCGGTCAGGCAGTTACTGTGAATGGTGTTCGCTATCGTGAGATGATAACGAACTTTTTATGGCCCGAATTGGAAGATATGGATGTGGACGATATGTGGTTTCAGCAGGACGGTGCCACTTGCCACACAGCTAACGAAACAATGGCTCTTTTGCGCAACAAATTCAATGGTCGTGTTATCTCACGTAATGGCGATGTCAATTGGCCGCCAAGATCATGTGGTTTGACACCGTTGGACTTTTTTCTTTGGGGTTATTTGAAAGAAAAGGTGTACGTCGATAAGCCAGCAACAATTCAAGAGCTAAAGGATGAGATAATTCGGCACATTAACGGCATAGAACATCCATTATGCCTCAGCGTCATCGAAAATTTGGACCATCGAATGAAGGTATGCCACCGAGGTCGCGGCGCCCATTTGGCCGATATTTTGTTCCATACATAATTGAGTAATACCAATATATCATAATAAAATAAAATTACAATAATTTCCTAAATAGTTTGTGTTTTATTCAAAATCAACATCGGCCCTTGAAATTTTAACCACCCTTTAAAACCTAAAAGTCGACATGCTTTTTGGTTAGAAATCGATTAGTCGATTTTGGCCAACATAACAAATTGATTCGTGGATTTGAGTCGGTTTTCAAAAATATCAAAAGACGGTCAAACGAATTTGAAGATAACAAAAAATCGACTTCAAAGTTCGACTATTTTGACAAAAAGTCCATAGGTCGAAAAAAGTTGATTTCAATTATTGTATCTCTAGTCTTGCGAGATGATTAAAAAGTCGACTTTTTTGATAAAGGTTCTTCATTAAAAAGCCACACCACTTTCCCTTCTCAATTCAACTTAATTTTTTTGATTTCTTTTAATACGATTTTGACCAAAAGTCCATTAATCGATTTGACACAATTTTTCAAAAAAAACAATAGTCAATATTGAATATTAAAAAAAGTCGATTTCGGCTTCGGCCACAATAAAAAATCGATTTGTCTATTTGGCCAATAGCAAAGGTTCCTTACTCGATTTTATTCGATTTTTAAAAAATTCAAAAGTCGATTAATCGATTTGACACGATTTTCAAAACAATGCAAAAATTGATACTAAAGATTACAGAAAATCATTTTTTCAATTATTTTCTTCTTTTAAGGTCCCCTAATTCGATTTTGACGACTTTTTAAACAGTCGTTTATTTATCGATTTAGCTTGTTTACAAAAAAATTCAAAAGTTGATTTTGAAGATTGCAAAAAGTCGATTAATCGATTTCGCACGATTTTCAAAAGAATCAAAAGTCGATATTAAAGATCACAGAAAATCAACTTCGACTTTTCGATTTTTTTACAAAAAGTCGATTAGTTGAAATGTAATTGTTCATTTTTGAATTTTTTATCCTTGGTACACAGAAAAAAAATTCACGAAAATTTTTCCAATTAAAATCTTAATTGAGTTTTAAAAAAATATTAAATTAAAATTTTAATGGATTCAACAATTTTTTTAATTGAAACAAAAATCAATCACAAAAATTAATAGTATCAATTAATTTTTTAATTGGATCAATAAATTTTTTAATTGATACTATCATTTCTGTGATTGAAGACATTTCAATTAAAAAATTAATTGGATCAATAAATTTCGTGATTTTTTAGATTTATATTTCAGACTTTATGTAGCTAAAACTTCGTCAGTATTTTTTTTTTTTGTGTTCACGATGGAACTTGAAATATTTATCTTATATTAGTACAAAGATGAACCTTATGAATGTGGAAAAATAGGAGCAAATACGCATATAATAGAAAACCCCTACATTGATTCAAATTCGAGTGCCTTCTTTTACGATTTCGTACGATTTTCGGGAACTGGACAAAATTTGCAATGAAAAATTGAAAAATCAATTTTATTTTGGACGCAATTGAAAACAAAAATGTCGTGTACTCTTGACAATAACTCACCCTAATGAATTCTTCCTTATCTCCACGACAGCATCAAATGGAAGTGAGTTCCACAGCTCAAAATAATTTAGACATTTCAATGTATTCCGTATTTTCCATTAAAATCGCTCTAGATAATAGTTCAACATCTCTCTGAAAATACCAAAATCACCTAACGAAAAAAGGTCATGTTAATAAACGGGAATAAAGCCGATTTAAGTCATTTTTAGGAATAACATAAATTCAAATTTGAATTGTGAGGAAAATTGTATTCCTAACGGCAGTGGAATGCGAGTAGATAAGGGTGTCCAAAACCGATACCGGTTAACCGAATTCTGTTAATAAAAACGAAACCCGATAGTGAAAAAATTTGGATTTTCGGTTAATCCGAAAACTGAACAGCGGTTAACCCGGATTCTGTGTTTCATGACAGTACAACTCATTTTCATTAATTAGCACAAAAACACCTTTTATTACACAAATATTTAGTTGATGATTTCGCATTCTTCGAAAAAACTGAAAAGAAGACAAAATTGAGTGCATATGACATTTGGACTACATGTCCAAATGTAAACAAGTATCTTAAGCGACAAGTTTCGTAAAAAATAAACAAAACATTTTTTTGCGAAGTGAGCACCTCAACTGTATTCCATTTTCAAAACACATCATAACAATTATTATTTTCACATGATCATTTAAATACAAAAAAATTTATATATTCTTTAAAATAAGTGTTTAAAATTCATTTTCACTGGTTTTTTATTGTCTCGATTTACATGGTTTAATTGATTGATTTTATTGAGTACCTACCACGGTTGCCACTCGTGACAAAAATAATCTACCAAAGTTTCGAGAAAATTTTACAAAAAATCTTCCAAATTTAAGAAAATCTTATTTTGAAAATTTTGTCAACATTTTTTTTCTATAGATAATTTGTCAGCATTTTTTTTTTCTTAAGAAAATTTTGTAAAAAATTTATTTTTATAGAAAATTTTGTCAAAATTTTATTTCTATAGAAAATTTTGTCAACATTTTATTTCTATAGAAAATTTTGTCAAAATTTTATTTCTATAGAAAATTTTCTCAAAATTTTATTTTTATAGAAAATTTTGTCAAAATTTTATTTTTATAGAAAATTTTGTCAAAATTTTATTTTTATAGAAAATTTTGTCAAAATTCTATTTCTATAGAAAATTTTGCAAAATTTTATTTCTATAAAAAATTTTGTCAAAATTTTATTTCTATAAAAATTTTTGTCAAAAATTAATTTCTATAGAAAGTTTTGTCAAAATTTTATTTCTATTGAAAATTTTGTCAACATTTTATTTCTACAGAAAATTTTGTAAAAATTTTATTTCTATAGAGAATTTTGTCAACATTTTATTTCTGTAGAAAATTTTGTGAAAATTTTATTTCTATAGAAAATTGTGTCAACATTTTATTTCTATAGAAAATTTTGTAAAAATTTTATTTCTATAGAAAATTTTGTCAAAATTTTATTTCTATAGAACATTTTGTCAAAATTTTATTTTTAAAGATAATTTTGTAAAAATTGTATTTCTATAGAAAATTTTGTCAAAATTTTATTTCTATAGAAAATTTTGTCAAAATATTATTTCTATAGAAAATTTTGTCAAAAATTTCTTTCGATAGAAAATTTTTCAAAATTTTATTTCTATAGAAAATGTTGTCAAAATTTTATTTCTATAGAGAAATTTCTCAAAATTTTATTGCTATAGAAAATTTTGTCAAAATTTTATTTCTATAGAAAATTTTGTCAAAATTTTATTTCTATAGAAAATTTTGTCAAAATTTTATTTCTATAGAAAATTTTGTCAAAATTTTATTACATAGAAAATTTTCTCAAAATTTTATTTCTATAGAAAATTTTGTCAAAATTTTATTTCTATAGAAAATTTTGTCAAAATTTTATTTCTATAGAAAATTTTGTCAAAATTTTATTTCTATAGAAAATTTTGTCAAAATTTTATTTCTATAGAAAATGTTGTCAAAATTTTATTTCTATAGAAAATTTTGTCGAAATTTTATTTCTATAGAACATTTTGTCAAAATTTTATTTTTAAAGATAATTTGGTAAAAATTTTATTTCTATACAAAATTTTATTTCTATAGACAATTTTGTCAACATTTTATTTTTGTAGAAAATTTTGTCAAAATTTTATTTCTATAGACAATTTTGTAAACATTTTATTTCTATAGAAAATTTTGTCAAAATTTTATTTCTATAGAAAATGTTGTCAAAATTTTATTTCTATAGAAAATTTTGTCAAAATTTTATTTCTATAGAAAATTTTGTCAAAAATGTATTTCTATAGAAAATTTTGTCAAAAATTTATTTCTATAGAAAATTTTGTCAAAATTTTATTTCTATAGAGAATTTGTCAACATTTTATTTCTGTAGAAAATTTTGTCAAAGTTTTATTTCTATAGACAATTTTGTAAAAATTTTATTTCTATAGAAAACTTTGTCAAAATTTTATTTCTATAGAAAACTTTGTCAAATTTTATTTCTATGGCAAATTTTGTCAAAATTTTAATTCTATAGAAAATTTTGTCAAAATGTTTTTTCTATAGAGTTTTGTTAAAATTTTATTTCTATGGCAAATTTTGTCAAAATTTTAATTCTATAGAAAATTTTGTCAAAATATTTTTTCTATAGAGTTTTGTTAAAATTTTATTTCTATAGAAAAGTTTGCCAAAATTTTATTTCTATATATACAATTTGAATACCTCTTTTGTAGAATTGTTAGTGGTGCTCGCCCTACTTACTTTTGTATTTTTTCAAGAGGAGACTTTCTCCTTTCTTCTAGAGTAGACTTACTGCACATTTAAACGAATTCTTTTTAACATCACGCACAATAGATCTTATTTCAACCACATTTAAAACTCTTGTTATTCCTGTACCGGGACTATTTTTCACTGTGCCAAATTTTTCGTGCTTATGAACTATATTCATAACTGTATCACTTCTTTTTATAATATACCCGATTTCACGGAGAGTCTTCAATAAAGAAATTAATCACACAAATGATAATATTAATCACCAAAATCAATTGAATATTTTTTAATTTCAAAATAAATATTGTGATATTTTTTATCTTTAAAATATGCGGCAACAGAGAATAGAGGAGAATATCAATCAACATCGATGCCTACACACAAAAAAAATTTTTTCTGATTCAATCACGAAATTAATTGATCCAATTAATTTTTTAATTGAAATGTCTTCAATCACAGAAATGATAGTATCAATTAAAAAATTAATTGACAGTCAATTAAAAATTAATTGATCCAATTAAATATTTAATTGATACTATTAATTTGTGTGATTGATTTTTATTTCAATTAAAAAATTTGTTGATTCAATTAAATTTTTAATTGAATATTTTCTAAAACTCAATTAAGATTTTAATTGGAAAAATTTTCGTGAAATTTTTTCTGTGTGATTAGCAGCTGGAAAATTATCCACAAGGTTGGGGAGGAGTAGTGCCTCAATTGTCTTGGCTACTGGCGAGAGAAGGGAAATTGGTCTGTACGATTCACCCTTGCTCGAGTCTTTGCCTGGTTTCAGTAGTGGAATCTCCCTACCCATTTTCCACACATCAGGTATAATGAGCGATTCTAAGGACAAATGGAGGAGTCTGGTCAAGTACTCAACTCCCAGTATTCCCAGATGCTTCAGCATTAGCATAGAGATTCCGCTAGGGCCCAGCGCTTTGGGTGGTTTCGCGCTGTTGATGACTTCGGCTATGGTAAATTGTAGTGTGTCATCGGCTCGGAGACCACGGATGCGACGAATGGCTCTCCTTTTCGCTCTATCACTCTCGGGGTGCTCGACAAACTGTCGGTTGAAGTATTTAGCGCATCTCTTCGGATCAGTCACAGTCACATCGCCAAAGGTGACTGAAATCCCATCATCCCTCGTAGCGAGGTTCGAGAGGGCTCTCATTGTTGACCACAATTTACCTGTTCCTGTGCCTAGGTTACATTGCTTCAGGTGCTCTAGCAATGTGTTCCGCTTGTGCTCGTCGACTATCTTACTAATCTCTAGATTCAGTTCCCTGATTCTAGGGTCAGCAGGGTTAGCACGACAGCGTTCATCACGCTCGTCTGCGAGTCTCGCCGCTTCAGCTAGGAAGTTGGCCTTCACTTGGGCAATTCGACCACCGGGAATAAAACGAGTGGCTGCTGCGTTGATGATGTCCCGGAAAACCCTCTGGGCAACATGAACATTAAAAGGGGACGGGAGCTCACTGAAGCGGCGATCTGTATATTCTCTGAAGCCTTCCCAGTTGGCTTTCTTTTGGTTTATAAACGTCAGGCGTTCAGAGGTTATGAAATCGGAGGGTCGGTTTATGGTGAGAATTATGGGGAGGTGGTCTGATCCCAATGAAATGACGGGTTGCCAGGAAACGTCATTTATCAGACCAGGCGATGCTAAAGATAAATCTGGCGAACTGCTACAATCACCCATAATTCTCTTGGGGACCTCTTCGTTCACCGTGCAAAATGTGGAGTCATCTATCTGCTCTGTCAAAGCTATGCCTCTCTGGTCATTACCCAGGAGAGAGTGCCAAACTTCATTGTGGTCATTAAAGTCTCCCAGAACCAATTGGTTATGCCCGCACAACAGCTACTCAATGTTTGAGCTATAACCTGAAGCACAGCTACCCACCGGCGGTATATACACATTGTATAGCTCTATCTCGGCAGCCCCAGACTTGACTTCTACCCCCATACATTCCATGTATGGGTCACTAGTGTCCTGCAAAAGCGGGATAGGCCTATACTGCACGTAACGGTGTAATATGAAAGCCAGGCCACCACCTCCACTTCTAGTGCGATCCTTACGTAGCACATTGTATCCATTACAATGGCGCAAGATACAGGTCCCATTTAGCTTCGTCTCTTGGATCGCCGCGACCCTGATCCTCTTCCGATTCATAGAATCTACTATCTCGCTAATCTTATCACGGAGTCCGTTGCAATTAAATTGCAAAAATGATGCACTTTCCGGAACTGGTACAACAATATTGGCGGCTGCGGCGGAGATGACCCACTGCTGCTATCACTGACACAGCATCCTGCCACGTAGTCAGTATGACTATACTCCCGTAGCTATGTTAAGCCGGAACAGTTCCGGAAGTGCATCCATTCCAAGCACCGGTTACACCTCACCGAAACCGAACGATGGTGAATTTGGTTTCGGCAGACCGAACAGTACCATGGTCCGGGGTTTTCCTCTATCCCGGCTCGGACCAAAAGCAAACGGAGAAGGCTCCCCGGGATGCATCTTCTCCAACCAGGGATCCGGAGCGGTCCATTTTTTCCGCTCCGCTCCGCTCCCGCTCCGGAGAAAAAAAAACCGCTCCGCTCCTCGCTCCGCTCCGAGAAAAAAAAATCGCTCCGCTCCGCTCCGCTCCGCTCCACGCTCCGCTCCGCTCCTCTTCGAGAAAATTATAGTACAAACATTGTATTATTTGTTCAATTGAGTTTTATTTTATTTAGAAAAATCGGGCGGTACATATATGGGAGCTATAGCTAAATCTGAACCGATTTCGATGATTTTTTGCACATATAGTTACTGCTATAGAAGATTACATTTCGCCAACTTTGAGTAAGATCGGTTGATAAATAAGGGTTTTATGACCTAATTTGACAAAATCGGGCGATACATATATATGGGACCTATATCTAAATCTGAACCGATTTCGATGAAATTTTCAGACTTAAAGGGTGATACAGAAGATTATTTGACGACGATCGGTTAGTAAAAAAAGTGCAACGTGACCCCATTTGTCGAAATCGGGCAATACATATATATGGGAGCTATATCTAAATTTGATCCGATTTCTTCCAAATTCAATAACGTTCGTCCTTGTGCCCAAAAAAACTCCCTGTACCAAATTTCATCAAAATCGGTTAATAATTGCGACCGAAATCCTGTGAACAACAAATACATGGACAGACGGACGGATGGACGGACGGACGCCAAGCGCTAGATCGACTCAGGAGGTGATTCTGAGTCGATCGGTATATATTTTATGGGGTCTAAAATCAATATTTCTTGTAGGCACATTTTTTGACAGATCAAACTTATTATACCCTAACCACTATGTGGTTTAGGGTATAATGACTTTAAAACAATGTGTTGAAATATTTTATTAATTTTGAAGATTTTTTCAGAAATATTAAATCCAATTTGACTTCATTAAAACGAAATTTGCATTCATGTTAGGATACACATTTTTATGTCGAATCACTTAGCTATAAGGACAAACAGACTTCATTGAAAAGTTTAGAGACTTTTAGACAAGGAAAAACTTTTTTTCAGAGAAATACGTCTTCTATTCTAAGCAAAATTCGTATTCGTATTTTAAGCATGTGAAATATTTGACCTCCCGACAATATTCTTTGCGGTGCACCATCTACTATTTAATATGTGATAGAAACCAAATTTATGAAAATGGACCAAAATGGACCAAATTCTGTTTGGTCTGACCATCGGACTAAATTTAAAAATTAGAAATCTTTTGGACCAATTTTGGTCCGATCGGACCAAAACGGCAACGCTGATTGGAATTGAAAGTCTATACACAGAGTATAAGTAACTACTCTCCGAAAGTTTTTTTTTGTTTTGCAACAGACGTAGAGAAGAGGTTTTGTTATATTTGTAATGTGTGTGTGTATGTTTATGTTTGCAACAACCTCCATCGACATCAGTCCGTGGTATACCTACGAATATTCTTACTCAGATCTAGTGTTACCTAATTTCGCTTTTTTCCCCTTTATTGTATAATAAATGTATATGCGCATATTTTTCAACCAAAATTGAAACTAGCCATAATTTTAATTAAATTTTCGAGAACTAATATCAGAAATAAGAGAATGCTAGGATATAGTACAATAGTAAAGCAAATGTGAATGAAAAAAAGCATGCCCGGTTCCAACGATTTTGTCTTTACTTTAACAGTTTGGGTATTAATTCCGAGCCAAAGAAGCGGAGAATACAAGTAAGGATACTTTAAAGACGTAATTCTCTTTTAAATTTGGGGGTTCTAGGAAGCAAATGTTAATTTTTATTTTTTTTAGATTTTTTTCGTCAGTTGTTATCAAAATCCTTTAAAAACGAGTTAACGAGTTATTTTTTTCCATATTAAGACTCGACTTCCAGTAGAAATTATGCTATGTTTCAAGTAAAAAGCGTCTTTAAAATAAATTGTTGAAAAACATGTCTTATTTTTTAACGATTTTTTCTTTGTAGGCAAGATGCAAAAAGGAAACAAATTTAAAGACAATTTTATTAATTTTAAAGAATTTTTCTTAATTATTAAAGTCATGTTGACCTTACCTCAAAAATTGTATCTTTCATGTTATGATACACATTTTTAAGTAAAATCACTTAATTATAAGGACATTACAACTTCATTCAAAAGTTTATTGCCTTTTGGACAAGAAAAAAAACTTTATTTTAGAGAAATGCGTCTTCCATGTTAAGCAAAATTTGCATTCTTATTCTAAGGACATGGAATCTTTGACTTCACGACAATATTTTTTTCAGTGTAGAAAACTAAAAAATTAAATATAAATAAGATCGTTTAATTGCATTTATTTGACGTTCATTACAAACATCTTTGTAGTAATACGGGATGAAATTGATCGAAAGTACTGTTGTTACTTTTACAACACATACTAGATATATATTTTGACATTTGCCGTTTTTGAAAACAATTACTAAAAAACACGTTGTGTTTTCCCCAATGTACGTACGTACAAAAATACATATCGTACATTTTAAACGTTTACTCACACTACGCTAAGTACTAACTAAATTTGAAATTACCTACACAGTGTAATTTCAAAGTTACACATTTCATTTAAGTAATATTTTATTCGGAGCGGAGCGGTTTTTCATTTGGAAACCGCTCCGCTCCCGCTCCGCTCCGGATTTTAGAAATGCCGCTCCCGCTCCGCTCCCGCTCCGGCAAAAAAAGGGCTTGCTCCGCTCCGCTCCGCTCTGGATCCCTGTCTCCAACACAAAAAAACAACACGTACACTGATGTGGCAACCACTGGCCGGTGAATAAAATCCATCGGGTCAATCCGGTGCAAAGAACCCGCCGCCGTGGGATTTACCAGAGTTAGTGAGGTTTAGTGCAAATCTTTGGCGCATTTTACTACCCTTCTATATCTATATGAGAGAACTTTCTTATGTAATAAAAAAAAACACAACAATTACGAAAATGGAATTTTTTAGCAATTAAAAATACGAATGAAAACCTTTATAACTTTTGAACTAATTGTTATATCGTTAGGATTTTTACTGAGTTGTTTTAAGAAATGTTACTAATTACCAAAAGCCCCAAAAATAATTGACATTTTAATTGACATAGGTGATCAATATTACCATTTCCGTGATTGATGCAATTTCAATTAAAAATTACTTGCATCAGTTAATTTCCTAATTACAAAAAACACACATTTTTTTCTATGAATACTTTGTCAATTGAACTAAAGTAATACATTAGAGACATTACTATGAATACTTACCACTGTCATTTGAGTTATTAGCATCATTGGGCTCCAATATGGTAGCCTGCGAATCCATAAAATCTTGAAGAGGATCACCCAGAGATTGAGTGATTTCCGCGTCTTTGGTCAGCAAATCAATTTGTTGTTCTCCAAAAGTTGTGGTCTCTGAAGATGATGTATTTTCAATTTCTATTATGTCCATCGGTTGCACTGCATTACATTGATCCTCGAAATTTGTGACGTCCATATTTAGGGCTGTTGGAACTTGGGCAATCACATTCAAAGAAACGTTTTTTCCAGAAAATGAAGATGTAGTTGCATTATTATTTAGTATTGGTAGATCCTTTGTTGGTAATATTTGAGATGCTCCCTTCGTCTTTAGTAGAGGTTCTTCAGTGGCGGGTGCAATATTAGTATGGACAATTGTAAAATAGTTATCCTGGTTTAATACGAACGCTGATGGAGTTGCTTGTTTTAATGGAGATGGGATTTCCTTGTTGTTATTTCGCTGGTCTGTCTTGGTCTCAGAAAATATTGCACTCGATTTCCTTGCGGTTTCTGGAGGTATAGATAAAATTCGTTTTAAGTGATTTCTGTGGTAAAATTGTCAGTATTGCTGACTTCACATCACTTGTCTAAGCAAAGCTATACTTACGAATGCTGCATGATTTGATGGGTGACTTTCTTTTCTTAGGCTCAGAACTTATTGAGTGTTGTTGTTGTTGTTGTCTTGTCGTTTCCTGCAATTGATCACGAGGATTTTCCGTAACTCGTGTAAATTTCGTACTAAACCATTCACTTGTATTATTATTGTTTTCTAAAATGAAAAAATCCATTTTTGTATATTACCAAACATTCTACACTCTCCTAATAACTTACCTAGCAGTGGTACTATTTCAATATGATTTTCATTTAGTTTAGGAACTCTTTCTAACCATTTGTCCTGCATCCAACATTGGTTGTAATAATCATTACATGCTTTTTGAAATAATATTTCATTGTCGTTGGCTAATTTCTGATAGTTTTCCTTCCAATAATTATCTATAACAATTTGACCAATATCTGTGTAGAGTCTCAAGTCAGACCAATGGAAAAATCTTGGTGATATATGCTGAAAGAAACTTTGTCTTGTATTTTCGGTGAAACCTAGTCCTGTTTGTTTCATTAAATTACAAATATCTTGAACTTTTATGAAAATATTTCTTGGCCAAATTTTTGGGGATTTTATAACGTAGTTATAAATATGCTTTAAATCTGTGGCATCATCATAGATTTCCGAGCCGTTATAGACGTGGGTTATTTCCTTGAATGAGGCCAAATCCAAGTTGAGAATGGCTTGGGTAATTTTCTGTTTAATGCCAAATGATGTTCGCAGCATATATGGCATGGAAAAGTTCTGTATTATAATTGAAGAAAAATAAAAATTAAAAAAATGTGAATGAGTATGGTGAATAATTTTAGTTGAGATTAAGTCTTGTTTTATTTGTGAAAAACAACTCTGTTAGTACTACAAACTAAATCGCCCAAACTAGGTTCGAAATGATTATCGAGAGGTGGTTTGTGCGTTTCAGAAGTGGCGATTTTGATGTGCAAGACATAGAACGTCCAACACAGCCGAAGAAGTTTGAAGATGCCAAATTGGAGGCGTGTCAATTACATCATGACATTTCCTATCGATTGAAGCTATTGTGAATGATCCAAAGCGAGGAAACTGGGTAGCGAGGTTGTCACTCGAGCCAAAAATAATCTACCAAAATTTGTAAAAAATTGAAAATGTTGTCCAAATTTAATTTCGATAGAAAATTTTCCAAAATTTTATTTCTATAAAAAATTTTGTTCAAATTTTATTTCTGAAATTTTGTCAAAATTTTCTATAGAAAATTTCGTCAAAATTTTATTTCTATAGAAAAATTTTTTCAAATTTTATTTCTATAGTAAATTTTTGCAAAATTTTTTCTATAGAAAAATTTGTTCAAATTTTATTTCTATTGTAAATTTTTGCAAAATTTTTTCTATAGAAAAATTTGTTCATATTTTATTTCTATAGAAAATTTTGACAAAATTTCATTTCTACAGAAAATGTTGACAAACTTTTATTTCTATAGAAAATTTCGACAAAATTTAATTCTATAGAAAATCTTGACAAAATTTTATTTGTATAGAAAATTTTGTCCAAATTTTATTTCTATAAAAAATTTTGACAAAATTTTATTTCTTTAGAAAAATTTGTCCAAATTTTATTTCTATAGCAAATTTTTGCAAATTTTATTTCTATACAAAATTTTGTTCATATTTTATTTCTATAGAAATTTTTGCAAATTTTATTTCTATAGCAAATTTTTTTCAAAATGTTATTTCTATAGCAAATTTTTTCAAAAATTTATTTCTATAGAAAATTTTGACAAAATTTAATTCTATAGAAAATTTTGACAAAATTTTATTTCTATAAAAAATTTTGTTCATATTTTATTTCTATAGAAAATTTTGTCCAAATTTTATTTCTATAGAAAAGTTTGTTCATATTTTATTTTCATAGTAAATTTTCCCCAAATTTTAGTTTATAGTAAATTTTTGTAAACTTTCATTTCTACAGAAAATTTTGACAAAATTTTATTTCTATAGAAAATTTTGACAAAATTTTATTTCTATAGCAAATTTTTGCAAAATTTTACTTATATAAAAAATTTTGTTCATATTTTATTTCTATAAAACATTTTGTTCATATTTTATTTCTATAGAAAATTTTGACAAAATTTTATTTCTATAGAAAATTTTGACAAAATTTTATTTCTATTGAAAATTTTGACAAAATTTTATTTCTATAGAAAATTTTGACAAAATTTTATTTCTATTGAAAATTTTGACAAAATTTTATTTCTATAGAAATTTTTTATTTTTTATTTAAAAATTTGTTCAAATTTTATTTCTATAGTAAATTTTTACAAATTTTTTCTATAGAAAAATTTGTTCATATTTTATTTCTATAGAAAATTTTGACAAAATATCATTTCTACAGAAAATTTTAACAAAATTTTATTTCTATAGAAAATTTTGACAAAATTTTATTTCAATAGAAAATTTTTGACAACATTTTATTTCAATAGAAAATTTTTGACAAAATTTTGTTTCTATAGAAAATTTTGACAAAATTTTATTTCCATAGAAAATGTTGACAAAATTTTATTTCTATAGAAAATTTTGACAAAATTTTATTTCTATAGCAAATTTTTGCAAATTTTATTTCTATACAAAATTTTGTTCATATTTTATTTCTATAGAAATTTTTGCAAATTTTATTTCTATAGCAAATTTTTTTCAAAATTTTATTTCTATAGCAAATTTTTTCAAAATTTTATTTCTATAGAAAATTTTGCCAAAATTTAATTCTATAGAAAATTTTGACAAAATTTTATTTCTATAAAAAATTTTGTTCATATTTTATTTCTATAGAAAATTTTGTCCAAATTTTATTTCTATAGAAAAGTTTGTTCATATTTTATTTTCATAGTAAATTTTCCCCAAATTTTAGTTTATAGTAAATTTTTGTAAACTTTCATTTCTACAGAAAATTTTGACAAAATTTTATTTCTATAGAAAATTTTGACAAAATTTTATTTCTATAGCAAATTTTTGCAAAATTTTACTTATATAAAAAATTTTGTTCATATTTTATTTCTATAAAACATTTTGTTCATATTTTATTTCTATAGAAAATTTTGACAAAATTTTATTTCTATAGAAAATTTTGACAAAATTTTATTTCTATTGAAAATTTTGACAAAATTTTATTTCTATAGAAATTTTTTATTTTTTATTTAAAAATTTGTTCAAATTTTATTTCTATAGTAAATTTTTACAAATTTTTTCTATAGAAAAATTTGTTCATATTTTATTTCTATAGAAAATTTTGACAAAATATCATTTCTACAGAAAATTTTAACAAAATTTTATTTCTATAGAAAATTTTGACAAAATTTTATTTCAATAGAAAATTTTTGACAACATTTTATTTCAATAGAAAATTTTTGACAAAATTTTGTTTCTATAGAAAATTTTGACAAAATTTTATTTCCATAGAAAATGTTGACAAAATTTTATTTCTATAGAAAATTTTGACAAAATTTTATTTCTATAAAAAATTTTGACGAAATTTTATTTCTATAGAAAAATTTGTCCATAGTAAATTTTGACAAAATTGTATTTCTATATAAAATTTTGACAAAATTTTATTTCAATAGAAAATTTTGACAAAATTGTATTTCTATAGAAAATTTTGACAAAATTGTATTTCAATAGAAAATTTTTAACAAAATTTTATTTCTATAGAAAATTTTGACAAAATTTTATTTCAATAGAAAATTTTGACTAAAGTTTATTTCTATAGAAATTTTTTATTTAAAAATTTGTTCAAATTTTATTTCTATAGTAAATTTTTACAATTTTTTTCTATAGAAAAATTTGTTCATATTTTATTTCTATAGAAAATTTTGACAAAATATCATTTCTACAGAAAATTTTAACAAAATTTTATTTCTATAGAAAATTTTGGCAAAATTTTATTTCAATAGAAAATTTTTGACAACATTTTATTTCAATAGAAAATTTTTGACAAAATTTTGTTTCTATAGAAAATTTTGACAAAATTTTATTTCCATAGAAAATGTTGACAAAATTTTATTTCTATAGAAAATTTTGACAAAATTTTATTTCTATAGCAAATTTTTGCAAATTTTATTTCTATACAAAATTTTGTTCATATTTTATTTCTATAGAAATTTTTGCAAATTTTATTTCTATAGCAAATTTTTTTCAAAATTTTATTTCTATAGCAAATTTTTTCAAAATTTTATTTCTATAGAAAATTTTGCCAAAATTTAATTCTATAGAAAATTTTGACAAAATTTTATTTCTATAAAAAATTTTGTTCATATTTTATTTCTATAGAAAATTTTGTCCAAATTTTATTTCTATAGAAAAGTTTGTTCATATTTTATTTTCATAGTAAATTTTCCCCAAATTTTAGTTTATAGTAAATTTTTGTAAACTTTCATTTCTACAGAAAATTTTGACAAAATTTTATTTCTATAGAAAATTTTGACAAAATTTTATTTCTATAGCAAATTTTTGCAAAATTTTACTTATATAAAAAATTTTGTTCATATTTTATTTCTATAAAACATTTTGTTCATATTTTATTTCTATAGAAAATTTTGACAAAATTTTATTTCTATAGAAAATTTTGACAAAATTTTATTTCTATTGAAAATTTTGACAAAATTTTATTTCTATAGAAAATTTTGACAAAATTTTATTTCTATTGAAAATTTTGACAAAATTTTATTTCTATAGAAATTTTTTATTTTTTATTTAAAAATTTGTTCAAATTTTATTTCTATAGTAAATTTTTACAAATTTTTTCTATAGAAAAATTTGTTCATATTTTATTTCTATAGAAAATTTTGACAAAATATCATTTCTACAGAAAATTTTAACAAAATTTTATTTCTATAGAAAATTTTTACAAAATTTTATTTCAATAGAAAATTTTTGACAACATTTTATTTCAATAGAAAATTTTTGACAAAATTTTGTTTCTATAGAAAATTTTGACAAAATTTTATTTCCATAGAAAATGTTGACAAAATTTTATTTCTATAGAAAATTTTGACAAAATTTTATTTCTATAAAAAATTTTGACGAAATTTTATTTCTATAGAAAAATTTGTCCATAGTAAATTTTGACAAAATTGTATTTCTATATAAAATTTTGACAAAATTTTATCTCAATAGAAAATTTTGACAAAATTGTATTTCTATAGAAAATTTTGACAAAATTGTATTTCAATAGAAAATTTTTAACAAAATTTTATTTCTATAGAAAATTTTGACAAAATTTTATTTCAATAGAAAATTTTGACTAAAGTTTATTTCTATAGAAAATTTTGACAAAATTTTATTTCTATAAAAAATTTTGACAAAATTTTATTTTTATAGAAAATGTTGACAAAATTGTATATCTATAGAAGGCTAATTTTATTTCCGTAGAAGGTTTGCATAGTACCTCTTAGATTTTTTTTTGCAAAATCTACCAAAACATCAAGAATTCTACCAATCTAGCAAACAGTCAAAAGTCTCTCATTAATGGTAGAATTCTACCAACTGGGACAAACGTGGTACCGTGTCGAACACGAGAGAATGGCTCGTTGCACTTGCGAACAGCTGCTCCAAAGGCAACAAAGGAAAGTTTTTTCTGCATCGCATCGTTAATGTTGATGAAAAGTGCAAGACAATCACAATCGAAGAAATCATACGGATACCACGACCATATCTTAAAGTCGTCGATAATACCAAATTTTCATGAAAAAGGAAGACTATAAGCTGCAGCAACCTAATGAAACGACGAAAGACGCTTTGTATCGAACTCAGTTGTTGGGTCCGAGCCGACAATTAAGTGATACACGGTCACAATATTTGGAAAGTCACGACAATGCTCGGCCCATAAAAATTTATTTGGAAACACTGAAATGGCAACTCCAACCCACCCGGCGTATAACCCTGATATTGCTCCAAGCAAGCATATTCAGCTCATATTGAATATAAATATAACATCATCGTAGGATTATTTTCTAAAAACCTTATCCAACTATTTCAAAAATGGTCCTGCAAAAACGTTTGACACTCATTTTGGTCAAATATTTGCCTAATGTGACCATACCTTTAGAATTTCACCTTAACCCTCTAATGCCCAATCCCGCCTTTAGGCGGGCTTCATTTAATAATGAAGCTTTTAGTAAAACACTCCTTAAGACAACAAAAATGGATCAAATAAAAAGAAAACTTAGTTGAAACTGTTCAAGAGGCTTTGCAGCATATACTGAATTTTACCGTATAATTTTTTCTTGTTTCGTTTTCTTGCTTTTGTGTCGTTAACAGAGAATGAAGCCGCCGAGTCGCGCCGCCGATTTCAGTCGCCGCCGACCATTTTTTGACAGTCTCGACTCAAATTTAGCCGCCAATTAATCAAAAATGTCGATTTAAATCAGAAAAATTTATATATAATTGTCGTATTTTTTCCAAAATTTTGAACACAACCAATCATATTTAAGCTGCTATAATAATTTAGCAAAAATTTAGCTCTGAAAATTTGAACGAAAAGTAAATTTGTTTGTTAGATAGGTTGTACAACTAATCTCATTACCATTCGATTAACTTCAAATTTATTTTATAATGGATAATTGTCCGCCGCCGAGTGAACAAATTTATATCGGCTCAGCCGTCAAGTCACCGCCGCCGGAGGCAAACATTTAGTGTCCGCCGCCGCCGGCAAAAATGGGTCGGCTTCATTCTCTGGTCGTTAACATTGAAAATTTAATCAGCTGGCAAAAAAATTGGGGCATTAGAGGGTTAATAAAGAATTTACTTTATATGGTCGGAAATTGACATTTCAATGTGTTAAGAAATGATCTCATATGATGGTGGGTATAAAAAGGGCAAAGCGTTCTTAAGACCAATAAAAAATATTTGAAAATGCATGATACTCGCTAGAGATAGAATAATGGGGAAACTGAAACCATTGTATAATTCTAATCGATCAGTTTATATAGCTTGAAATCCGGACTACACAAAGAATAACGAAAAGAAGGCACACATGAAGATCGACTGTATTGAAGCCGGAGCAAATTCAATAAAAACTTAAGGATAATCACTCTAAAGCTTTATGCAAGCAACTACAACAACAATTACAATAGTAAATAACTGGAGACTTTTGGAGTATAGCTTTACTTAGGTGAGTGATCATTTGAATATGTCGACTTGTAAAGTAAACGAATTGACTAATTGCATATAGCTTATATATAAAAACAAACAAAAAATAGGAAACTTACTTTTGGAAAATGTTGAAAGATAATGGCTTTTGTTTGCTCCAAACGTTGAGCTTTTTCTTTCGATTCTTTTGCTTGTTTTTCATCCAATTTCCCTTGAGTTTGTAGCGCTGATAACCGTCTAGTACGGGGTCTTCGATTGTCTTCCTCTCTTGAAGGCTTTCCACCACATGCAATATTCGGATTATTTACAACTTCTTGGGCATGGACAATCGATAAACTTCTGGTGCGTCGACGTTCTGGAGTACTCTTTGAGTTTTGATGTTTTTGTACATCATCCAAGTTAGATTTTTCAGATTTTTTATTTTGAGCAATTGAAGCAGGTTTTTGTTGAGTATCCAAGTTTCTTTGTTCCAATGATTCTTGTACTACTTTGTCAGATGGTTGTTTTTCATTTAGCTTTTGAATATTTGCCTCTGTAATTTCATTTTCGGCATTTTGAGTTTGTGGTATTTCTTGGACGGGGCCAGACGATAAGTTTGTACTTTTTTGGTTGTCCACCTGCTTGTTTATAGATGTAGAAGATGCAATGGAATTTTCAGTTTCCGATTTTTTGTCAATTGCCTTGGAATCAAGTTTTCGCTGAGATTGCTGTACATCTTTAGATATGTTTCCTTGAGTTTGTAGTACAGGAAGTGTTGATTTTTGTATATTTTGATTGTCTTCTAAAACAATAATCTTTTCACCTTTCGGAATATTTTGTTCTCGTGGTATTTTTGGCGATTGGCCGGTAGATAAGGTTCTGGTGCGGCGACGTTCTGGACTCTTTATGTTTCTATTCTGTTCATCATTCAGAATAGTATTGCCATGTTCAAACATTTTCTTTGAAGCTTTTGTATCCAACACACATGATAATTGTACAATTCCTACTGATTGACCCTCCTGAGCTTGTGCTAGTCTATTTTGAGGATTTGAAATACCTTCCACAACATTGTGCTTTTCACCATTTTGGGGATATTGCCGTATTGGTATTTGCTTTGTCTCGCTACTCAACAAACTTTGACTTTGGACTTCCCCTACTGTAGAAGTGGCATTTGCCTTTTCGTTTTGTTGTTCGTTCGCTTTAGCTTTGGGGCTTCTCTGGACAATTTTTTTATTTTCTAAATTTGAGTCCATTCCTCTTGGATTATTTTTTGACACTTCATCTCTCATGGGATTATCGCGGATATTTGGTAGTTGGCTATCATCTGACAAAAAATGCAAAAGAAGAATATGAGGGGTTGTCTTTTATATTTCGGTATCAAAGAACAAAAATTTATTCTTTTCGATGATTAAATTTTCATTTTCATTTTAATGTTAAAAAAAAAAACAATTTCCATTAAGATCTAAACACTTTTGCATGCGTTTGAACCAATTGCCACTATGATTGAGGTCTCCCCAAAACATGCATTCTGAACGCACACAGAAAAACGGACAGCAAAATATGTCCAATTAAAAAATTTAATTGAAACTGAAAACTTTTTCAATTAAAAAATTAATTGAAACAATTAACCTTTTAATCATACTCGGAAGACTAAATCAGTTAAAAAATGGTTGAATTATTTTTAATTTTTCATTAAAAAAAAATAATTGCTACAATAAATTTTTTAATCAAAATAAAGACAATTAAGAAACTGATTGAAAATAGCAACGTCTTCAATTAAAAATTAATTAATACAATGATTGTTTTAATCAATCTAAGTTAGTTAAGAAAATTAGTGCAAATTTTCGCGGTTTTTATTAAACAAATAATTGTTCCAATTACAATTTAATTAAAAAGTGTATTCGATGTCGAATACACTATTTATTTAATAATTATTTAACTGATTTAATTAAAAATTTAAATGGAAATCGGATTAAGGTTTAACCAAAAAAATAAATGAATCAATTAAAAAACTGATTGAGTTTTTCCATCGACATCAATTGAATTTTTGATTCAATTAATTAAAAAATTAATTGATGTTTGCAATCAAACAAACAACAAAACTTTTAATTGAAACAATTAAGAGATTAATTGAAATTCTCAAATCAAATCAAATTTTCCATCAAATATTTTGTATGCCCAATTAAAACTGTGACTGATACTATCATTTTTGTAATGGAAGACATTTCAATTAAAAAATTTCCTGGTTTCTTGGGAGGCACCTATTGTACGATTACGACATGTCCAGTTTTTTTTCGAAAAACATGCTATCATTTGCTTGGAAGTGTTTCGTGCACATAAAAAAAAAATATCACTAAAATCACGACTGTAGCAAAAATTTGAAAAAACAACAAATTTTGACTTTTGTCCTAAATTCGATGTTTTTAAATAATAGATTATTTTTATTATAAATACAATCCCTACTTTATTACAAAATTACCTCTTTCAATTGGCTGTGTATTATCCGAAGCGGGAGGGGGGTGATAAATTTTCAACATTTTCTCACGTATAGAGTTTGGACACTGTTTTATCCTCAGCGAATATTTATGACGAAATTTGGCACTTGTAAAATATTTCCTATAGTACATAGACAAAAGTCCATTATATAGTTCATGATCTTGTTCAAGAAAATTTTTCAGATCTTCATTTTTTCCACAAAAATCAGACAAAAGCTTTTTCAATGGTTCATTGTAAAATGATAATTTTTTAAACAGAGTCAAAGATACAGGTAATGAAACTTTATCGCTTTCACATATTTTTTCGTCGATTTTCTTCAATAAGACCTCTTTAAATTGCATATACAATCTGAAAGGGTTAAAACTTTGTTAGTAAAAATGATCATTTTAAATGTTTTTTTTTTTTTTGTTTTTATTGAACTTACGATTTATTTTTATAAATATTATCTAAAATACTTTCAAAGCTTTCAATTTGATTGGAGGATATTTCTGAATTGCCAGTGTGGACACCAAGTTCCATTGATCTATAAAAAATAGAGACATGTTAGAGCTTACAAAAAAAATAGTTTCTGGTTACGATTTAATTTAAGAAAGGCTAAATAAAGCTACAAAGGCTTTGTATGTTTGTTCTATTTCAAGCCTTCTAGTAACCTTAAATGTCCTAAATGCGACTAGCAAACATTTTGTGCTGTTATGTCTTTAAGAAATACAGGACAAATTCTTAACACAGAAAAAAATATATCACCAAAATATTTCCAATTAAAAATTTGGTTGAAGATAAAACGATTTTCAATTAAAAAATAAATTTATACAATTAACTTTTTGCTCAAACTAGAACCATGAAGTCAATTATGTCTCTAATTGGATATTTTCACATTTTTAATTAAAAAATTAATTGAGCTTTGCAATCAACATCAATTAAATTTTTAATTGAATCAATTAAAAAATTTGCTAAGGAAATCAATTAATTTTTTTAATAACGTATATTTTTGATTTCGTGATTGAATCAGAATTTTATTTCTGTGATTGATTTTATTGTATTGTTATGAGAGGTGTGCACGTGAGACGAAATTGTCCTGGCTCACAACAATTTTCGTAATTTCGTAAAATTTTCTATAGAAATTAAATTTTGAAAAAAATTTCTATAGAAATAAAATTTTGACAAAATTTTCTATAGAAACAAAATTTTGACACAATTTTCCATAGACATAAAATTTCGACAGAAATTTTCTATAGCAATACAATTTTGACAAAATTTTCTATAGAAATAAAATTTTGACAAAATTTTCTATAGAAATAAAATTTTGATAAAATTTTCTATAGAAATAAAATTTTGACAAGATTTTCTATAAAAATAAAATTTTGACAAAATTTTCTATTTTTTGACAAAATTTTCTATAGAAATAAAATTTTGACAAAATTTTCTATAGAAATAAAATTTTGACAAAATTTTCTATAGAAATAAAATTTTGACAAAATTTTCTATAGAAATAAAATGTTGACAAAATTAAATAAAGCTACAAAGGCTTTGTATGTTTGTTCTATTTCATGCCTTCTAGTAACCTTAAATGTCCTAAATGCGACTAGCAAACATTTTGTGCTGTTATGTCTTTAAGAAATATAGGACAAATTCTTAACACAGAAAAAAATATATCACCAAAATATTTCCAATTAAAAATTTGGTTGAAGATAAAACGATTTTCAATTAAAAAATAAATTTATACAATTAACTTTTTGCTCAAACTAGAACCATGAAGTCAATTATGTCTCTAATTGGATATTTTCACATTTTTAATTAAAAAATTAATTGAGTTTTGCAATCAACATCAATTAAATTTTTAATTGAATCAAAAAAATTTGCTAAGGAAATCAATTAATTTTTTTAATAAAGTATATTTTTGATTTCGTGATTGAATCAGAATTTTTTTCTGTGATTGATTTTATTGTATTGTTATGAGAGGTGTGCACGTGAGACGAAATTGTCCTGGCTTACAACAATTTTCGTAATTTCGTAAAATTTTCTATAGAAATTAAATTTTGAAAAAAAATTTCTATAGAAATAAAATTTTTACAAAATTTTCTATAGAAACAAAATTTTGACACAATTTTCTATAGACATAAAATTTCGACAGAAATTTTCTATAGAAATACAATTTTGACAAAATTTTCTATAGAAATAAAATTTTGACAACATTTTCTATAGAAATAAAATTTTGATAAAATTTTCTATAGAAATAAAATTTTGACAAAATTTTCTATAGAAATAAAATTTTGACAAAATTTTCTATAGAAATAAAATGTTGACGACATTTTCTATAGAAATAAAATGTTGACGAAATTTTCTTAGAAATAAAATTTTGACAAAATTTTCTATAGAAATAAAATTTTGACAAAATTTTCTAAGAAATAAAATTTTGACAAAATTTTCTATAGAATAAAATTTTGACAAAATTTTCTATAGAAATAAAATCTTGACAAAATTTTCTATAGAAATAAAATGTTGAAAAAATTTTCTATAAAAATAAAATTTTGACAAAATTTTCTATCGAAATAAAATTTTGACAAAAATTTCTATAGAAATAAAATTTTGACAAAATTTTCTATAGATATAAAATTTTGATAAAATTTTCTATAGAAATAAAATTTTGACAAAATTTTCTATAGAAATAAAATTTTGACAACATTTTCTATAGAAATAAAATTTTGACAAAATTTTCTATTGAAATAAAATTTCGACAAAATTTTCTATAGAAATAAAATTTTGACAACATTTTCTATAGAAATAAAATTTTGACAACATTTTCTATAGAAATAAAATTTTGATAAAATTTTCTATAGAAATAAAATTTTGACAAAATTTTCTATAGAAATAAAATTTTGACAACATTTTCTATAGAAATAAAATTTTGACAAAATTTTCTATAGAAATAAAATTTTGACAAAATTTTCTATCGAAATAAAATTTTGACAAAAATTTCTATAGAAATAAAATTTTGACAAAATTTTCTATAGATATAAAATTTTGATAAAATTTTCTATAGAAATAAAATTTTGACAAAATTTTCTATAGAAATAAAATTTTGACAACATTTTCTATAGAAATAAAATTTTGATAAAATTTTCTATAGAAATAAAATTTTGACAAAATTTTCTATAGAAATAAAATTTTGACAACATTTTCTATAGAAATAAAATTTTGATAAAATTTTCTATAGAAATAAAATATTGACAAAATTTTCTATAGAAATAAAATGTTGACAAAATTTTCTATAGAAATAAAATTTTGACAAAATTTTCTATCGAAATAAAATTTTGACAAAATTTTCTATTGAAATAAAATTTCGACAAAATTTTCTATAGAAATAAAATTTTGACAAAATTTTCTATAGAAACAAAATTTTGACACAATTTTCTATAGGCATAAAATTTCGACAGAAATTTTCTATAGAAATACAATTTTGACAAAATTTTCTATAGAAATAAAATTTTGACAAAATTTTCTATAGAAATAAAATTTTGACAAAATTTTCTATAGAAATAAAATGTTGACGAAATTTTCCATAGAAATAAAATTTTGACAAAATTTTCTATATAAAATTTTCTAATATAAAATTGTGACAAGACTTTCTATAGAAATAAAATTTTGACAAAATTTTCTATAGAAATAAAATTTTGACAAAATTTTCTATAGAAATAAAATTTCGACAAAATTTTCTATAGAAATAAAATTTTGACAAAATTTTCTATAGAAATAAAATTTTGACAAAATTTTCTATAGAAATAAAATTTTGACAAAATTTTCTATAGAAATAAAATTTTGACAAAATTTTCTATAGAAATAAAATTTTGACAAAATTTTCTATAGAAATAAAATTTTGACAAAATTTTCTATAGACATAAAATTTTGACAAAATTTTCTATAGAAATAAACTTTTGACAAAAATTTCTAAAGAAATAAAATTTTCTATGGAAATAAAGTTTTGACAACATTTTCTATAGAAATAAAATTTTGACAAAAATTTCTAAAGAAATAAAATTTTCTATGGAAATAAAGTTTTGACAACATTTTCTATAGAAATAAAATTTGACATAATTTTCTATAGAAATAAAATTTTGACAAAAATTTCTAAAGAAATAAAATTTTCTATGGAAATAAAATTTTGACAAAAAAAAAAAACATTTTGACAAAATTTTCTATAGAAATAAAATTTTGACAAGTGAATGGGTTCTGACAGTTGTTTATTGCCAAAAAATAATGAATATTTTTATGCAATAATTAAATTAGTAACACTTTATGTGTTCAACCTTTCACATTTTTTTTAATAAAAATTAAATATTAAAAAATATCACAAAAATAACCTCACCTTTTTGGAGAAATTATGGTATCCCTTTTCGGAGTTTCTTTCTTTTCTTGCAGAGCAGGAGTGATTTGATTAATTTCAATTACAGCAGGCATATCACTCTCTATCACCATGTTTTCATTCTGTGGGTCCTTATTAATATTTTCACTTTGAGTGGAAATCGTATGAGGTATCTCATTTTCGGTAATCTCATCGCAACGTTGAAGTTGCTGTGAAAACTGATTATGGGAAGTGACTGAACTCGCATCAGGTTTCGATTTTTTCGCTTTTGTGTGAAAAACTTCCAAGTCCTCTGTCTCCATAGCTTCATCGCGTTGAAGATCCTGAGCCGAGGGAATCGTTACGAGTTTTTCTCCTGAATTTTCCTTTGCAGCAATATCATCATTTAATTGATCACATATGTTATCATTTAGCCTATTTCCTTCTTTTTGCATATTCTGAACGTTATCACTATTGTCTGGTGCTATAGCTCTTGTGATCGGCTTTGTATTGGCCATCTTTACCCAACATTCTGTACAAAAATCTTTATATTGACAAATTTTTTGGCATAGAGAATATTCAACTGACAAAGGTGGATTAAATTGAAGCAATGTAGCATCATCATTAAGGAAGCGTTTATATATATTGAAAACACAATCATCATATTCATCATTATTGGCTTTGCCCAAAATCGTTGTAACATTTGATTCCTTTATGAACTCTTCTAATGTTAAATTACATGACCTGCATGTATTTTTGATTGTTAGGCTGTAAATAAAAAAAATCATACAGTTAGAAGACAAAGAATTAGAATATAAAAAAATATTGTAAAAACTAAAAAGAAAAAAATCTATAGAAAATTTTATTTCTATAGAACATTTTGTTAAAATTATTTTTCTATAAAAAATTTTGTCAAAACTTTATTTCTATAGAAAATTTTGTCAAAATTTTATTTCTATAGAAAATTTTGTCAAAATTTTATTTCTATAAAAAATTTTATCAAATTTTTTTTCTATAGAAAGTTTTGTCAAAATTTTATTTCTATAGAAAATTTTGTCATAATTTTATTTCTATAGAAAATTTTGTCAAAATTTTATTTCTATAGAAAATTTTGTCATAATTTTATTTCTATAGAAAATTTTGTCAAAATTTTATTTCTATAGAAAATGTTGTAAAAATTTCATGTCTATAGAAAATTTTGTCAAAATTTTATTTCTATAGAAAATTTTTTCAAAATTTTATTTCTTTAGAAAATTTTGTCAAAATTTTATTTCTATAGAAAATATTGTCAAAATTTTATTTCTATAGAAAATTATATTTCTATAGAAAATTTTGTCAAAATTTTATTTCATTTGTTTTGTTTTGTTATTGTTGGTTTTGTTCTTTAAGCATAAGCCGGCTATCAATGTAAAACCTTTTTTCGGAGGGTTCAAGTGTGGTTTTTGTTGGGTTTAATAAACTGCCTGAATTTATTCTGATAATTGGTTGATAGTTTTGCTGCAAGTAGAGGATGCTGATGAGGAATGTGGTAATTCCGAAACGTGCGTCCATCCAACCATCTTGCAGTCTATAGGGCTTTGCCCAAATAAATTTGACAAACATTCTTTTCCTCTGTTGGTTAAGCTACTCTTGTAGTTTAGTCAATGTATGGTTTTAAGCTGAAATAAAAAACAACAACAATGCTTAAAGAACAAAACCAACAATAACAAAACAAAACAAATGGAAAAGAAGAGGAGGCACGCTCAAAATAAACCCAGCCATGTGAATTCAAATCGATGATTTGACAGTGGCATAGGAAAAGAGATATGTTTGTTTCGAATTTATTTCGGCATAAGCCGGCTATCAATGTAAAACCTTTTTTCGGAGGGTTCAAGTGTGGTTTTTGTTGGGTTTAATAAACTGCCTGAATTTATTCTGATAATTGGTTGATAGTTTTGCTGCAAGTAGAGGATGCTGATGAGGAATGTGGTAATTCCGAAACGTGCGTCCATCCAACCATCTTGCAGTCTATAGGGCTTTGCCCAAATAAATTTGACAAACATTCTTTTCCTCTGTTGGTTAAGCTACTCTTGTAGTTTAGTCAATGTATGGTTTTAAGCTGAAATAAAAAACAAAATTTTATTTCTTTAGAAAATTTTGTCAAAATTTTATTTCTATAGAAAATTTTGTCAAAATTTTATTTCTATAGAAAATTTTGTAAAAAATTTGTCAAAATTTTATTTCTATAGAAAATTTTGTAAAAAATTTGTCAAAATTTTATTTCTATAGAAAATTTTGTCAAAATTGTTTTTCTATAGAAAATTTTGTCAAATTTGTTTCATAGAAAATTTTGTCAAAATTTTATTTCTATAGAAAATTTTGTCAAAGTTTTATTTCTATAGAAAATTGTTCCAATAATTTTATTTCTATAGAAAATCTTGTCAAAATTTTAGTTCTATAGAAAATTTGCCAAAATTTTATTTCTTTGGAAAATTTTGTCAAAATTGTATTTCTTTAGAAAATTTTGTCAAAATTTTATTTCTATAGAAAATTTTGCCAAAATTTTATTTCTATAGAAAATTTTGTCAAAATTTTACATCTATAGAAAATTTTGTCAAAATTTTATTTCTATAGAAAATTTTGTCAAAATTTTATTTCTATAGAAAATTTTGTCAAAATTTTATTTCTATAGAAATTTGATCAGAATTTTATTTCTATATAAAATTTTGTCAAAATTTTATTTCTATAGAAATTTTATCAGAATTTTATTTCTCTATAAAATTTGTGGAGCACCTCTTAATTGAGGATTATTTTGAAAAATCTACTAAAACATAGAATTTTTCCAATCTACCAAACAGAAAAACTCCGATTTTGGTAGATTTCGACCAACTGAGGCAACCGTAATTCTAACACGATCGGTATACTAAAAAATAGTGAAATTATTTTTATTATACCTTTTTCTATCAAACTAAACATTTATTCAAAAATAGCTAAAGCCAATTAGTAGGGTTTGAAGATGGCCAAACTTCGACTTTTAGTTTTGCCCCACTATTGTCTTTCCTAGACAGTTCGTAGATGGGAAAGTAATAAAATACTCACCTTTTATTTAGCATTTGAGGAGACTTAACAGGAACAGATGACGGCAATAATATATTTTCTAAAATTTGAACTTTCACTGTCGTTTTTTCTTTGAGATTGGATTCAGGATGGTGGACTATCGATGGCGTACAATCTTCAGTAGAAGACCCTAAACGTTGTTGGTTATTTTCTGAAAACAATAAAAAAATTATTAGAAAACAAGAAACATGAATTAAACAATTATTGCTTGCACAATTAAATCGGGAAAGTTGGAACTTCAACCAGATCTTGAGTTATTAAAATCAATTTTGTTTATTTATTTTTATATTATTGTATTAAGAAATAATTAAGACTACTTGCGGTGTTTTTGATGCAAATTGGATGACATCGCACCACATTTAGATATAGATATAAAAAATATTCCTAAGATTTCATTTTCTAAGCTTCCTGGTGGCTAAATATTCAACCGAGACACTTGAAATTAGTCATTTCATGCCAACATTGGTCCCTTTCCAGCAAGCAAAATTGGTCTATATAGACCCATACATAGATATAGTCATACTTAGATATATAAAGCGAGCCCCAGATTTGACTTTTTGAGTCCGCACGCCCCTCAATTTTCTTCCGATCCGGTTGAGTTTCTATATGCTCTATGAATACCGGTTTTATTTCGGGATTAGAGAATAAAAACAAATATGAATCATTGAAAGTCGCTTTATTGTTTTCAAAATATTCCCCATTAAACTCTATACAATTTGCATGCGTTTAAGCCAATTGTCCAATTGTCACGCTTATTCACGTGTCGAAAAACGTACGGGAATGAGAGCTCGCATTTTTGTCAAAATTTTCTATAGAAATAAAATTTTGACAAAAACTTTTCTATAGAAATAAAATTTTGACAAAAACTTTTCTATAGAAATAAAATTTTGACAAAAACTTTTCTATAGAAATAATATTTTGACAAAATTTTCTATAGAAATAAAATTTTGACAAAAAATTTTCTATAGAAATAAAATTTTGACAAAATTTTCTATAGAAATAAAATTTTGACAAAGTTTTCTATAGAAATAAAAATTTGACAAAATTTTCTATAGAAATAAAATTTTGACAAAAAATTTTCTATAGAAATAAAATTTTGACAAAATTTTCTATAGAAATAAAATTTTGACAAAAAATTTTCTATAGAAATAAAATTTTGACAAAATTTTCTATAGAAATAAAATTTTGACAAAATTTTCTATAGAAATAAAAATTTGACAAAATTTTCTATAGAAATAAAATTTTGACAAAAAATTTTCTATAGAAATAAAATTTTGACAAAATTTTCTATAGAAATAAAATTTTGGCAAAATTTTCTATTGAACTAAAATTTTGACAAAATTTTCTATAGAAATAACATTTTGACAAAATTTTCTATAGAAATAAAATTTTGACAAAATTTTCTATAGAAATAACATTTTGACAAAATTTTCTATAGAAATAAAATTTTCTATAGAAATAAAATTTTGACAAAATTTTCTATAGAAATAACATTTTGACAAAATTTTCTATAGAAATAACATTTTGACAAAATTTTCTATAGAAATAAAATTTTGACAAAATTTTCTATAGAAATAAAATTTTGACAAAATTTTCTATAGAAATAAAATTTTGACAAAATTTTCTATAGAAATAAAATTTCGACAAAATTTTCTATAGAAATAAAATTTTGACAAAATTTTCTATAGAAATAAAATTTTGACAAAATTTTCTATAGAAATAAAATTTTGACAAAATTTTCTATAGAAATAAAATTTTGACAAAATTTTCTATAGAAATAAAATTTTTTTCTAAATCAAAAGATATCGGTTGACGAGTTATTGGCAATTCAAAACTTTCCGTTTTGCGAATTCGTAAACCAGAACAAAGGGGGTTAATTTCAGTAATAACCTACCTTTAGAAGGATTTATCCTTGCGGAAATAGGTTTTAACAAACTTCTGTTGGCTGATAGGCTTGGTTTATCATCCCCAGGTACATACTTAAATGGGACATTATTATTAGTGGACACTTCTTTACTATGTTCATCAACATCTGGGGACACAATACTTGCCTTGGTTGCCTTGCAAGCATTTTGTTTGATATCTAAAAATATTCAAATCGACATTATGTAATGTTTAGTATTACAGAAATAAAAAACACGAACCTTTAGGAAAAGCTTCTTGATCTGATGTGGGTTCAGGAAAATTCTTACATTTATTTTCCTGTTGTAAATGATTATCTGTTGGTAAATTTGTGTTATTGGTTTGCTCTATGTTGTTGTTATTGTGTTGAGATATTTGTTTATTTTTCTCTGCGGGTTGCCCATCCTTTTTTGTCGTTGTTGATTTTCCAGATGTGGGTTCCCATTTTGGTATTTCTAAAATTCTTTCCTTGATATATTTCGGACATGTTGGCAAAATTTTAAGTTCACTTAAGGGATACGATTTGCGATGGCATGGCATTAGATAATAAAATATATAGAATCTTTTGAGATAGTTAGATGAATTTTTATTTGGATCTCCATATAGTTTTTTACACAGCTTTTTGACCAATTCATCGATGTTGGTGTACTCTCTGAATTGCATCTGCGTTACTGGACAAATGTGGGCATTGTCGTAGATGTGTTGGAAACGTATGGATTCTTTTTTAACTTTTTGTACTGTTTCGGAATTCTCTGGAAATTGTACAAATTATTGGAAGAAATTAGGAAAAGTAAATTCTATGGAATTTCAATATCTAGAAATACGTGTATCAGGTTTCATTAGAATTTTGATTTCAATAGAAGAATGTTTAGGGAGATCAATTCAGAATTCCAAACGTAATGGTATTTAGAGCAAATGAATAAGACTGGGAATTTATCATCGATGAAAGCTTAGAAAAGGAAGATCGGCCCTTCCGATTACCTCAAAGTGTAAACTATGCAGCACTGCTCAGACAACATCATGCAGGCATTTGAAAACATACAGACCTATCGGAAAGCTGCACTTAGAACTGCGAAAGGGTGCTTCCAAAATACTCCCTTGGATCATCTTTTGATGTAGCCCAGATCCGTCCCATACGTAGACATCATACCGTTCTAATGCTCCATGTGATATTTTATACATTTGTTTCGACACTTCCCTAATCTGATTCAGTCTGAATTACAATTACCTTGTATTTGTTGTCCCGCAGAATCTCTACCCTCTATACTAGGTACAACATCCGTATTGGCGGTATTGGAAATACATTTCTCTTGGACATTGTCATCACTCGCTATTGAAAGAAATAGAATCACTTACAGAATAACAAACCAAAATTTGTGACCTTACTTTTCCGTCTTTTTGGCGGCATTGGAATTTGTTGATGTTGCCCCTCGTTTCTATTTTGTGCAGTTCTTTTAATTTTTCTTGTCGTTGATGGCGATGTCATTATGTGCAACTTAATTCTTTATAGGCATATGGATTTTCACAAAATTCATCAAACAAAAATAACAAAAACTATTCTATTCAATGCAATATATTAATCAAAATATTTTGCTCAATTTTGTTTACGAGATTTATCGATTACCGTTTGTTAGTGTTCGTTTTTTATATGACATACCTAAATACTATCGTATGAAAAATCGCAATCAAATAAAGCGCAAAGCGGGTAAACACAACCATATAGATAGGCGGCAGGCGAACTTGTTATTTCTGATGGGAAGTTCAGCCATTTTTCATCTCGAAAAAACAAAGTACCACAAGTGGAAAAAATTTCGCTAGTTTTTCGCATTTTTTGGTTTTGTATGGAGTTTCAACGCGAAAACCGAACAGAGTACCGGCCTTAAGAAAAAATACTACCATCATGTCGCCAAATGACAATAGGGCTGTTTTCTTTTAAAGGCCGGTACTCTGTTCGGTTTTCGCGTTGAAACTCCATACAAAACCAAAAAATGCGAAAAATTTGCGAAATTTTTTCCATTTGTGATACTTTGTTTTTTCGTGTTGAAAAACTGACGTTTATAGCACGGCGCCATTTGCAATGTGAATTAAGAAATAATTTATTTATTAAAAACTATTTGTGCGGGTTTATAAATCAAACACGGACCATATTTTTGTTCCGAAACTATACAAAGGATGAAAGGAATAGCAGATCAATTGCCCAAGGAAAAATAAAATGTTATTTTGTAAAAACAAGCAACAACCACCAACTTAATTCAATATCGCTCCCTGTACAATAGCGCTCCAAGCCACCTAAAAAAACGCCGCTTTCTATGTGCGAAATAATGGTTTCCATAAACATTTTTCGCAAGAATGAACATAGTACCGGCCTTAACACTGGATGCAGCATTTGTATGGGCTATCCAGAACATCGTTGCACTGGTGTTCTATCCAGAACATCTCATCAGTGCAAGTCGAGTCGGTGTTACCAGATTACATTTTGATAAAGTGACGCTTTTAGATTCACAATAGCAGTTTATTGTGACTATTTTATCGAATATCATGAAATTCAAAGTAATACAGTGTCATGAATAATCGCAGCAGTACATATTTATAACTATTTGAGCATTTCATACATTAAAAATTTAAGATTTCATTTGTTTTCTGTGATTGTTTTTAAACAGCTGATGACAGTGTTGCATATTTTTTGGAGATATCCTGGATAAACGAGTACTCTGTTTTCTTTTAGTCCGTGACTGCTTAGGGTATCAAGTGCAAAAAGAAAACAGCCCTAATATATTTTAACTCATTGGCTGTTGCAAAACTTGCAAACTTGTCCCCGGCAGGAACCAAACGCTGGGTCCACAATTTTCACAGGACGGCACCAGTTGTACGTTTAAATAAGTCATGGAATGTCAAGATTTTTTGGGGTGAAGACGGGAGTTTCTAGGTAGAGGAGGCACTTTTCAACCTCTACATTTTCTCTATTCCTACCCTTCTGAAGGCGTTGAGGGTGTATCATATGCAAACGATTGTACAATCATGACATGCGGGCCCCTCAGCAACCCATTTCATTACATGGGCAGCAGAAGAAGGGAGGCAGTTGAATGTTAGAATCGAATGCGAAACGAAAATACTACTCAAATATTCTTAGGGTCATAGTCAATAGGTCTATGACCCTAGCAAAAACTTGCAATTTCTCTATCTCAGAACTGTCAAATTTAGTCTCTCTCCGGCTCTCTTTTGCTGGCGTTTTGGTGTAAACGAACGACTTCCAGTAAAAATTTGTAATAATTATCAAAAATTATCGGGTTCTCGAACGGAGCTTATATCTGTTTTAAGTGGGCTACAGTAATTTGTGATAAGCTGTGCAGTAGAAATAAGCTTTTCAGTCGCTTGCCGGCAGCGCATGGGGTGTGTGCAAAAAAACTTTACTGACTTCATATGAGCACGGCTGCCACCCTTGGTAGAATTCTACTAGAAATGGTACATTTTTTGCCCCGACCCAAAATCCCGGGATTTTTGGGACAGGATAATTCGCGAATTTTTATTCGAAATCCCAGGATTTTTCGAGATCCCGGAAAAATAATTTAAAATTTGTGGCTTTTTCGGGTTGCTTATTTATAAATTGGAGACTTCATTGAGTGCAATTAAGTTAATACACATTCATGGTACATCTTGAGTAAAAGTTCATTATACATCAGGTATACTATAAGGGGCCTGTTCGAAACCGAAACTTTTTACTATGGTGAGATATCAATTTACTATGGTGAAAAAAATTGCTAATTTGGTGTACTCATTTCTTTAACAAATAAAACTGCTTTTTGTTTGTTTTGATATAATCAAAACATGCCAAGCCTAGTGATGTCGTAAATGCCAAGAATTTTCAACAAATATCAAATATCTTACTAGCCCCCTGGGCTACTTACCTCGATTTACGTCAAATTTTTACCAATGCTAGTAAAAGGTTTCGGTTCGAAGTGAAAGATAAAGTCCATAAATTCATGTGATATGAAATTCATGCCATATAAAATTAAAAGCAATGATAATAGGTCAGTCTGTTGAAATTGTTTTTTAATTTATTCTTATGCTATGGTCACATTGGGAAAATATTTGACAGAAATCAAATATTTGACAGAAATCCGTCGCCACAGCCAAACCAGCGGACATTTTTACCTCATATTGGATATATAACATCATGATAGGATTATTTTTCAAAACACGTATCTAGATATTTGGAGAATAGTTCTGAAAAAATGTTTGACACTCATTTTGGTCAAATATTTGCCTAGTGTGACCATAGCCTTATGTTATTTTGTTGTTTTTTTGATAATAAAATTGAATTTTTTATAGAAGGACACGGGATAGGCAACTTTTAGTGAATAAAATTAGAACTTTATTTGGATAAAGTTTTTCACAGTCCGGAAAATTAAAGAAATTAATATATATTTTTTTCCTTTTCAAGCAAACAATTCTACGCTTGTTTTGATTTTTACAAAAGTTAATTGCAAACAAAAAAACAAGAATATCGATTGCAGGTGTATATATCACAACACCCCCTCTCAATCGATTATTCCGGTGGCATGACGCAACTTCATAAATTTGTTGGTATCCAATATTTGGTGAACAAGTCAGCTATTTGATCTTCTGTTCTTATATGTTCTACAGCTATTTTTCCTTTGGCAATGTTGTCTCTAACGAAATGATGTTTGATGTCAATATGTTTTGCTATTTTGCTTTCAAGGTTATTGGCCATCCCAATGCATCCTTTATTGTCTTCAAAAATCTTTACAGGATAATCACAGATTTCCTTCAAATCTTCCATTATACCTCGTATCCATAGTGCTTCAGTGGTAGCTAAGCTTAATGCTATATATTCTGCTTCCGAGGAAGAAGTTGCCACTGTTTGTTGCTTCTTACTGCACCATGATACCGTGCAGCCATACACTTTAAACAAAAAGCCGCTTACAGATTTTCTGTCTGACAAATCTGTTGCCCAGTCAATTTCTATGTAAAGGTGGGTATTAAGTTCGTTAGCGGCTAAAAGTTTTCATTTTTATTTATTTCACTTCATTTCTAAACCAATGTAGCTAACTCTCTTCATAGGAAAAAAACGCTAATTAATGATATAATAAGTATTGTCATCACTTGCAACTGTCAAATATTTTGGTGTTAAATATTTTGTTGTTCTTTTTACAACTCGAAGAAGACGAATTCAAAAATATTAATAAAATTAAAAACGTAATAAATCTTTAATAATGGAGCAAAACGAAAAACAAGTTTCGAGCGATTTTACATCTAGTTTGCTAAAACTAACACACAATAATAAATACATAATTAGCCATATAACAATGGTAGCATTAAAATATGTGAAATATGCTAAAGAAATTTTGCGAGATTTTGAAAATTTTTTAAAAACAATTAATCCGGGCTTGAGCTTGTCGATGCTTTACGTATTAGACTCAATAACGAAAAATGATCTAAGTCGTACATATGCACAATTGTTCAGCACGAGGATTGTTGACATATTTTGTGGAGTTTTTTTGAATGTAAGCACTTACTATGCAGTATATAAAAACGTGAGTAATAATAATTATTACAGGTTGATGAAAAAACGAGGGAATCGATGTATGCTTTAAGGCATACCTGGTATAACATTTTTCCCGAAGATCAGTTATATAGTTTAGATGTGAGCATCCATGACCTTGATAGCAACTGGCCAATTACAGCTAAAAAGCCGTCTAAATATATTCAATCTGAATCGGATTTGATGGTAAAATGTATATCGAACTATTTAGTAGCATCTCATAGTTCCTAATCATTGCCATTTTAGAAAAACGACAAAAGCACTGAATATGTGGAAGAATATTTGGAAGATTCAGAGCCTACACTTTGTTCTTTGGAAATAGAAATAATGAATGAAAATTTTGAAATGGACCAAACGAACTTGCCGCCTTCATTGTGGCATAACGGACAAGAACATACATTGCTCTCAAATGTATGAGAATGTCTCTTATTCTCAATAAATATTTTATACCAATTATTGTTATTTTAGACTTTTGAAGCCTCAGTTAGAGATACAGATCCCTTAAAAACTTCTATAGTTAACTCTTCTGAAATAGACGAGAGTAACGGTGATTATTCACTACAATTTCAAATTGATGAAATAACACAAATTCCTATGGTATGTTATTTGTCTTTGTTATTGTCCCGTCCCCATTTTTAGCATATATTTGCTGTTTTAGGAAGTCGATTTCCAAAACCATGTAGATAAGTTTGACATGGAAAGCATTGGTGAAGGAAATTCAGTTGCAGCTAACATTGCACGAGTAGGGTCTTTTGGGAACATAAACTTGCCACTATATAATTGGAAACGACCATTTTGTAATAACAAAAGAAGAATTCCCCAAAAATTAGTTGCATCTGTTTGTATGGCCGCCCACCAATTTCTTATGATGGCAGTTGATTTTGAGCAATGCACTATTGTACGCAATCCCACGAATTCGTATCTAGCTGAAAGAAATCACAAAGGACGTTTTGCGACTTGTGTAAGTATATATATATATATAGTTATTCATCACTATTATAAATCAACGCGGCGGAAAAAATATTTTCCTGACTTTTTATTTAAAATAGTTAAGAATATTAGTTTGGGTACACTTCAACATATTTTTTCTGTTAAAAAGATTTTAACAGTTCAGCAACAACTTTTTTAGTCCTTCAACACTATTGAAGTAATTGTCGATACAGGAAAACTGGCAAAATTTTTATTAATATGACATGAGAAAAAATGATTGTTTTGATTTTGCCAATTGGAAATCCCCTTATTATCATTTCAATTCATACTCAGTACACAGAGTGAATTTGAATATATACTTATATATATATTGACTTTCCGCACTAGTTTGAAGACCTTGTTCGGTGTGAAGATAAATTCAAGGAGAATTTCCATATGGATGTTGAAACTTTTTTTTGTCTCTTTGGAATGGTTCATGGACGTTTAAAACATAAGAAAATGACTCGTCCGATTGATGGCATAACCCCAAAAGAAAAACTAGCTGTTACATTGGAGTAAGTATATTATTCTTCATTTTCCGAATTCTTCCATTAGACTTACAATGTACGGTAGCACTATTCCAGCGTTGGTTTAGATTAGGTTATAGTGGTAGCCTGTTACTCTAGGCCCACTTTGCCATTCAGTCCATTGCGATACCACAAGTAGTGGTGAATTGCTGTCTTATCAATAAGTGCAGGCCAATTTATTTCAATGATAGGGGATCTAATAAATTATATACTACAACAATCAGAATAAAAACTATAAAAACCACACAAATATTAAGAACAAGATATTTATTGTTTTTTATTTCTTAAATATATTTTACGATATCATCATATTCAGAATTTTGTTTGGTTTGAATTTTTTGTTCAATGGTAAAGATGAGAAAAAAATACTTGACATTTACGAAATCACTATGCTGTGCATGTTTTGATGATATCAAAACGAACAAAAAGTAGTTTTTATTTGTTAAAGAATCACTTAATAAATCACTCTAGTGATCATTAACAAAAACAATAAAATTTACCAAAATAAGGTAGATAAAGGTGGCATTCTGTCAATGATCTGTCGATGAAGGTCCTTGCATTTGCTCCATCTCCGCAAAACTTACAACAACCGCAGTCTCCGACCAAATTATTTCGAACAGCAACAAATGGTCACAATGAACACACAAATCCAGAAGAATTTCTTCTTTTAAGGACGCGTATCTCCCAAATGTTGGACTCCATGTTATGTCGTATTGACACAATATTCAAAATACAATTGTTTAGCTCGTAGAAACAATGATCGGTGGTTGATTTTGTCTTCTTATGAAGATATTTTGACTGGAGCCAGAAATTGACGACACGGTATAAACAAAAATATAATATTTCTTGTCATTATACCACCACAGCGTACAAAAGTTCCACTCCATTCGTTATTTGCCGTGCTTTAATTACTACAGGGTGATTCATACGCTGGTTATAATGATGAATTATGTTACTTTTGGTAACTGCTGGGACTGTTTTCTTGTCGTTTAATGAACATATTCAAACAATTTTGGTAGCAAACGCATGGAGACTATAAAGACATTCTAACAGTTTTGAAATATTTAGTTGGAGAAAATCTATTAACTTAATTGTATTAGGTTGGTATTTGTAATGTATTATAGTTTAGCAAAATGTTTCTGGGATAACTTTTCTATCATGGAGGGTTCACTTTTAACTTCGTACGTATTTACATAATTTGGTCATTGTGAATTTTTTATTGATTTTTTGCATTTTGTAGATATTTTGCATGTGGAACTTTACAAAGGCATATTGCGTCGGCATATCGGATTAGTAAGCAGCACTTTGGTAAGATTGTAGATGAAGTGTGCAGTGCAATATGTGAAGTCTTGATCGACGAAATTCCACCAATGACGAATTTTAACATACAACGAAATGCCGATACGTTTATAAAGTGGAATTTTCCAAATTGCGTTGGTGCAATCGACGGCAAGCATATTTCCATAAAATGTCCGAAAAAATCGGGAAGCATGTTTTATAATTACAAGGTATTTCTCTACAAGCTTATATATGTGAATATTTTTAACATACATTTTTACATTTCAGGGATTCTTCAGCATAGTGCTTCTTGCAGTGTCAGATGGAGATTACCGTTTTGTATATTTCGACGTTGGAGCATATGGATCGGAAGGAGATGCAAATATTTTTTCAAAATGTGCACTTGGCAAAGCTATAATGGAGAATCGATTGAATTTCCCCGTACACGAAGAAAACAGTACTCCTTATACTTTCGTTGCTGACGATGCGTTTCCCCTTCAACAACGAATAATGAAGCCATATAAGCCAAGTAAAAACAACGCTTTGGACGAAAATAAACAAATTTTTAATTATAGACTTAGCAGAGCTAGACGATGCATTGAAAATGCTTTTGGAATAATGTGCTCTAAAAGCTACTGTCTTTCTAAAACAATGTCGTGTGGTCCGGACAGAGCAAAGTCTATAATTAAAACTTGTGCTTACCTTCATAATTTCTTGTTGAGAACCAGAAGAGATAAATATTGCCCAACTAATTTAGCCGATAGGGAAAACAGAAGAGGACAAGTATTAAATGGGAATTTCAGAAATGTTATTAGTAGAGATTCCCTATTCTTTTCTGACATATTGCCAGCTTCCCGGGGAAGAGTTGATGGGAGTGGATCTGCTGTGAGAGAAAGAATAATGGAATTTGTAAACTCTCAAGAGGGATCCGTACCATGGCAAAGGAAAAAAGCATTTTTGGAATGATAAAATAATATTTTTTAACAAACTTGTTTTATTTATATATTATAAGTAATTACTAACAACATTTTTAACTTATAAATAAAATAAAAAAAATAAAATAAAATGTTAAATAAAAAACAGTTCTACTGCTTTCAGTCTTATTTGAAATATATATTATATATAAAAAGGAAACTACTAGAATAATAAAAAAAAAAGCTAATATCGAATTGGAAAAAAATCCAGTCAAAGTAGAATTGAACATAATTTGCTTATAACGTTTAGTTGTGGTTAAAAAAATAAAGTGTGTGGAAAAAAATATAAAAAAATAAAAAAGATGTTAAAAAGTTTAATTTTTTATCTAGTTATTTTCTAGTTGTTCTTGTTGCATATCATATGCTATATCACTGACACGCCGTTTAAAAATAAGCAGCTCCCTTGATGAAAATGTATCCATTATCGATTCTATGTGATGTAGAAAGCCTGCATGAGGACTCTGTTCCTGTTCTGCTAAACCCGCCATTCGATCCATGCTTTCTTTGATATGGTAACTATTTTCCGTCATGTCCTTCATATATTGCATTCTAGCAGATGAAGCTGAAGTAGATGTCGATGTATCCTTAAAATAACAAATAGTATTAAAATATAATAGAATATATATAGAATCAAAAATTACATAGACTAGAGCATGCTTTTTTCGAAAACTTACATATGAATAAGATGACTGCGTATTTTGGAGAGGCTCACTTTCAGTAGTTGTTTCAAGCACCACTGTTGAAAATGTGCTAAAAATATGCAAAATAAATTTTACGAAACTCATAAAACTGTAACAAATTACCTTCTTTGATTAGAAGTATCTTCCAAAAAATCTAGAGACTGCGTCAAATCCCACGACTCATTAGAACTTTCACAATCTAAATTCATATCCAAACTTAAATTACATGAGCTACCCGATGAAGCTGATTTTTTCTTGCGATACCGTCGGCTATCCATTATACTTTTCCACCCAATCCGGCACAATTTTTCTAAGAATACTACTTTTATTAAAATCTAAACAATTGCAAAATACTTACCGCTGACCCCAACTTCGTTAGACACCAACTCCCACGCCTGTTTCATCGCATTGCGATTCGAGTGATTGCGCTCAGTTTTTTTCCATATGATTATGTTTTTTTCTACAGCACTGCATATTTTTTGCTTTATTTCTTTAGACAACTTGTTTTTTCTTCCTTTATTTTCCATTTTGTTATTTTTAATTACGAGTAAATATTTTCAAGTGTCGCGGCAATAAAGACAATTTGACAACGATCCGGCGTTTGAGTCCAACAACAGCGATTACTACACCAATACAAATATACAGTAACCGCTGGCAACTTCGATTGTACTTTATTCTAGATGTCGCTGCACAACATTTCTGTCAAATTTTAGCACGAAGAAGGAACTTAGTACTGAATTTGAAACATTTTCACAGAAAATTTTCACTTTTTATTTTTATATGGAGTTTAGCGGTGAAATTGGAACTTAATACCCACCTTAATGCGCTTTACAGACTATCAGTTATTCCGGACGACAGTACTCCCCTGCCAGCATTTCAAAGTTCCATTTCAACCTCATCGTTACCACAGACTCGTAAATGTCACTTCAACCATCATGAAAAGGTACATCAAAAAGTACATGCAAGTAATTTGCCATCCCTACTGTTAAAAAAGCCATTTTTTTTGTGAAACGCCAAGCGCAACCAGCTTGTTATATTTTAATTAAATAAAAACGAAAAAAAAGTTCTGAAAACATAGATTATACGCTTAAAATTGTGAAAGGTATATTGGTGAACAATTTGGTGATTTTCCAAATGGAATAAAGTGATTGTTTTTCAGATATTTTACAGACACGCTGCCTCCATGGAATAAAAACACTGGTTGATAGACGCAGCAACATGTAACTCGCTACTTGTAACTCAACATCATCATTAATGCCAAAAATTATGTTAAATGTAATGTGATAGTGGTATAAATGTTATATTTTTAAGAATTTGTAAATGTTTAATCAAATTAATAAATATCTAAACAAACGTGTTTTACTCGACCATAATGATTCTTTTACAACTATCTTAAAATGCACTTTTTCTGATTGTTTGGAGGGTCCCTTATTGGCGTCGTTCTAAATTGATCTATAAAGGCACCTAATAATTGCACTCATGCGAAACATTTTTGTAGTAACTTGGCGTGGTACAACTTCTCAATAGTGACGGCGCTTTTCCGACGAGTTTTTGATGTCGTATATGATTGTTTTCGACGTAGTGGGGATTCTCAAAAGAGTCCCCAAATTCAAAAAATGTTGGCAGGGTCGTGTCGAACATATCCCATATATTGTGCACATTATCAGTTAGGTCCGAAGGCATAATCGATACTGCTGCATGTTTATGGGATCGATAACACATTTACCGATTATTTAGTCATCGCCGATATGTCGTACCGATCCGACACACTGTAAGATTCTTTACAAACACCGACATTCCGTCCGGAATAACTGATAGTCTGTAAAGCGCATAAATGTCTTCCTTCAAATCTCCATACAAAAAGGCGGTTTTAACATCAAGTTGATGAAAGTAATAGCCATGATGAATCCCAATAGCTAAAGCAATTCTGACTGTTGTTAGTTTTGCAACTGGGGCAAAAGTTTCCAGATAGTCAATACCATGTTTCTGAAGGAATCCTTTTGCTACTAACCTTGCTTTGTATTTTGTTGGATTGCCGTTTCTGCACGCTCACAAAAAATCGCTTCTGTAACATATACTCCCAAACATATTTTGCTTCAAGCATATATATTTTTGGGTATTGCCCAAACATTTATATGTTTGATCTCTTCCAATATATAATATGTTTGAAAGCATATTGGTCTAAACAATATATGTTTGGGTACCCTGCCAACATTTTTTGAATTTGGGGGCGCTTCTGAGAATCCCCAGTACGTCGAAAACAATCATATACGATATCAAAAACTCGTCGGAAAAGCGCCGTCACTATTGAGAAGTTGTACCACGCCAAGTTAAGGCCGGTACTCTGTTCGGTTTTCGCGTTGAAACTCCATACAAAACCAAAAAATGCGAAAAATTTGCGAAATTTTTTCCATTTGTGATACTTTGTTTTTTCGTGTTGAAAAACTGACGTTTATAGCACGGCGCCATTTGCAATGTGAATTAAGAAATAATTTATTTATTAAAAACTATTTGTGCGGGTTTATAAATCAAACACGGACCATATTTTTGTTCCGAAACTATACAAAGGATCAAAGGAATAGCAGATCAATTGCCCAAGGAAAAATAAAATGTTATTTTGTAAAAACAAGCAACAACCACCAACTTAATCCAATATCGCTCCCTGTAAAATAGCGATCCAAGCTACCTAAAAAAACGCCGCTTTCTATGTGCGAAATAATGGTTTCCATAAAAATTTTTCGCAAGAATGAACATAGTACCGGCCTTTACTACAAAAAGGTTTCGCATGAGTGCAATTATTAGGTGCCTTTATAGATCAATTTAGAACGACGCCAATAAGAGACTCTCCAAACAATCAGAAAAAGCACATTTTAAGATAGTGGTAAAAGAATCATTGTGGTTGAGTAAAACACGTTTGTTTAGATATTTATTTATTTGATTAATCATTTACAAATTCTTACAAATATAACATTTATACCACTATCACATCACATTTAACATAATTTTTTGCATTAAGGCCGGTACTCTGTTCGGTTTTCGCGTTGAAACTCCATACAAAACCAAAAAATGCGAAAAATTTGCGAAATTTTTTCCATTTGTGATACTTTGTTTTTTCGTGTTGAAAAACTGACGTTTATAGCACGGCGCCATTTGCAATGTGAATTAAGAAATAATTTATTTATTTAAAACTATTTGTGCGGGTTTATAAATCAAGCACGGACCATATTTTTGTTCCGAAACTATACAAAGGATCAAAGGAATAGCAGATCAATTGCCCAAGGAAAAATAAAATGTTATTTTGTAAAAACAAGCAACACCACCAACTTAATCCAATATCGCTCCCTGTAAAATATCGCTCCAAGCTACCTAAAAAAACGCCGCTTTCTATGTGCAAAATAATGGTTTCCATAAAAATTTTTCGCAAGAATGAACATAGTACCGGCCTTTAATGATGATGTAGAGTTACAAGTAGCGAGTTACATGTTTCAGCGTCTATCAGCCAGTGTTTTTATTCGATGGAGGCAGCGTGTCTGTAAAATATTTGAAAAACAATCACTTTTTTCCATTTGGAAAATCAAAAATTGTTCACCAATATACCTTTCACAATTTTAAGCGTAAAATCTATGTTTTCAGAACTTTATTTTCGTTTTTATTAAAATAAAATATAACAAGCTGGTTGCGCTTGGCGTTTCACAAAAAATAAAATGGCTTTTTTAAAAGTAGTGATGGCAAAATACATATATGAAGTACTTTCTGTACTTTATGATATGCTGCCCCCATCACAGTAGGATGGTTGTAGTGACATTTACGAGTCTGTGGTAGCGATGAAGATGAAATGGAACTATGAAATGCTGGCAGGGATGGTAACATTTTAAAAATGCCCTTTCTGTACAGACAAAATGAAGGCAAAGCACTTTTTTCAGAAAAGAAAACACCATTAGGGTCATAGTCAATAGGTCTATGACCCTAGCAAAAACTTGCAATTTTTCTATCTCAGAACTGTCAAATTTATGCGCTTTACAGACTATCAGTTATTCCGGATGACTGTGCTCGTGTCGAACATATCCCATATATTGTGCACATTATAAGTTAAGTCCGAAGACATAATCGATACTGCTGCATGTTTATGGGATCGATAACACATTTATCGATTATTTAGTCATCGCCGACAAGTCGTATCGATCCGACACACTGTAAGATTCTTTACAAACACCGACATTCCGTCCGGAATAACTGATAGTCTGTAAAGCGCATTAGTCTCTCTCCGGCTCTATTTTGCTGGCGTTTTGGTGTAAACGAACGACTTCCAGTAAAAATTTGTAATAATTATCAAAAATTATCGGGTTCTCGAACGGAGCTTATATCTGTTTTAAGTGGGCTACAGTAATTTGTGATAAGCTGTGCAGTAGAAATAAGCTTTTCAGTCGCTTGCCGGCAGCGCATGGGGTGTGTGCAAAAAAACTTTACTGACTTCATATGAGCACGGCTGCCACCCTTGGTAGAATTCTACTAGAAATGGTACATTTTTTGCCCCGACCCAAAATCCCGGGATTTTCGGGACAGGATAATTCGCGAATTTTTATTCGAAATCCCAGGATTTTTCGAGATCCCGGAAAAATAATTTAAAATTTGTGGCTTTTTAGGGTTGTTTATTTATAAATTGGAGACTTCATTGCGTGCAATTAAGTTAATACACATTCATGGTACATCTTGAGTAAAAATTCATTATACATGAGGTATACTATAAGGGGCCTGTTCGAAACCGTAACTTTTTACTATGGTGAGATATCAATTTACTATGGTGAAAAAACTTGCTAATTTGGTGTACTCATTTCTTTAACAAATAAAACTGCTTTTTGTTTGTTTTGATATAATCAAAACATGCCAAGCCTAGTGATGTCGTAAATGCCAAGAATTTTCAACAAATATCAAATATCTTACTAGCCCCCTGGGCTAGTGAAATTATACTTACCTCGATTTACGTCAAATTTTTACCAATGCTAGTAAAAAGTTTCGGTTCGAAGTGAAAGATAAAGTCCATATATTCATGAGATATGAAATTCATTCCATATAAAATTAAAAGCAATGATAATAGGTCAGTCTGTTGAAATTGTTTTTTAATTTATTCTTATGCTATGGTCACATTGGGCAAATATTTGACAGAAATCAAATATTTGACAGAAATCCGTAGCCACAGCCAAACCAGCGGACATTTTTACCTCATATTGGATATATAACATCATGATAGGATTATTTTTCAAAACACGTATCTAGATATTTGGAGAATAGTTCTGGAAAAATGTTTGACACTCATTTTGGTCAAATATTTGCCTAGTGTGACCATAGCCTTATGTTATTTTGTTGTTTTTTTTTTTGATAATAAAATTGAATTTTTTTATAGAAGGACACGGGATAGGCAACTTTTAGTGAATAAAATTAGAACTTTATTTGGATAAAGTTTTTCACAGTCCGGAAAATTAAAAAAAATAATATATATATTTTTTCTTTTTCAAGCAAACAATTCTACGCCTGTTTTGATTTTTACAAAAGTTAATTTCAAACAAAAAAACAAGAATATCGATTGCAGGTGTATATATCACAACAGAATTAAACTAAATTGAAAAAATCCAGGAATTCTATATTTTGAGATTTATAAAATTTGACCATGAATGTCAGCCCAAGTAGAAGCTTATAAATCTGTGGCTTGGTACTAAAAGGGCCAATGTCAATATTTTGCTGTTTTGAGTTAATCATTGCATTAGATTTCTTTTTTTGCTCTCTTTCATAATTACCCTGCCAACATTTTTTGAATTTGGGGGCGCTTCTGAGAATCCCCAGTACGTCGAAAACAATCATATACGATATCAAAAACTCGTCGGAAAAGCGCCGTCACTATTGAGAAGTTGTACCACGCCAAGTTACTACAAAAAGGTTTCGCATGAGTGCAATTATTAGGTGCCTTTATAGATCAATTTAGAACGACGCCAATAAGAGACCCTCCAAACAATCAGAAAAAGTACATTTTAAGATAGTGGTAAAAGAATCATTGTGGTCGAGTAAAACACGTTTGTTTAGATATTTATTAATTTGATTAATCATTTACAAATTCTTAAAAATATAACATTTATACCACTATCACATCACATTTAACATAATTTTTTGCATTAATGATGATGTAGAGTTACAAGTAGCGAGTTACATGTTGCAGCGTCTATCAGCCAGTGTTTTTATTCGATGGAGGCAGCGTGTCTATAAAATATTTGAAAAACAATCACTTTATTCCATTTGGAAAATCAAAAATTGTTCACCAATATACCTTTCACAATTTTAAGCGTAAAAACTATGTTTTCAGAACTTTATTTTCGTTTTTATTTAAATAAAATATAACAAGCTGGTTGCGCTTGGCGTTTCACAAAAAATAAAATGGCTTTTGTAAAAGTAGTGATGGCAAAATACTTGTATGAAGTACATTTGTACTTTATGATATGCTGCCCCCATCACAGTAGGATGGTTGTAGTGACATTTACGAGTCTGTGGTAGCGATGAAGATGAAATGGAACTTTGAAATGCTGGCAGGGTATAAAACAGTCAATCTTAGGCGTTAAATAAGCGTAAAGCTGGCCAATGTCATTATTTAACTCATCTATAAAACTTAATGCTAAACGGGCCAATGTCTACTTTGGCCCTTTTATAAACGTCAACTGTGGACATTTAACCTTACCATCTACCAAACGATGGGAAGAAAATCATCTTCTATATGCAGCGTATGGAATGAAACAGTTCCTGCTGTAGTTAAAATAGTTTTTGTTAAAACATTCAAGTTCAATTATCTCAAAACTGTATATTTTGCCATTGGCCCTTTTAGCACCAAGCCACAGAAATATTGTCATAGAAATATTCTATTGTTATCGCATTTTGCTTAATGTATTTTTTTGCTAATGTTTGTATTGGTCTTGAATTCCAGCAATTCTCCAACGTTTATTTATTGTGATTATATACTATCTTGATGTAGGCTAAAACGCACGCATTTACTTTCGGTTGCACAGCAAGGGGTCAGCTTGTTATGACAGTTTGGCGAATGACACCAATAAAGAGGATGGGAAGAATAAAAACATGAAACTGAATAGAATTGACAATTAACAAGAAGCGAAAAACAATTGGAAGTTAAAACAACAAATTTATCATGTTTCAAATTAGAATTTCGTATAAAATTAAAGGTGTGGCGGTCCGGTATTAATAACAGACTTCCTAGTGCGTTAAATTAAAACGGAAAACGGTTCTAAAGTGTGGTGAAAGTTAAATTTTTCATACAAGGAGCAAGGCTATGAAGAAAATATCACCAGGTTGAATATGTGTCGGTGATTTTTGGCAAATAATATCGAAAGCATAAAGGATATTTTTGCAAACCAATTGGATACTATAGCTGAATGAGCTTAGGATTTTCATGTTATCTTTAAATTTTATATTCATATGACAAATTGTTAGTGTTGGCTCTCTTTCAATTATCCGTCGTCAGCTTGTACCCGGAAACATAGGAAAACAATTATTGGATTAAACTCAATATAGTCTGGAATAAAGTGTTATTTAGTGCAGAGTTATACAAATCTAGGTTTTCCATCATTGTCCCGATTATTGGGCATGCAAAATCATTCCAGCAGTATTCGAATAGAATCAACATTATAGTAAGGTAAGTCGATGTGGCATATTAAGGGATAGCTAAATGGAATATAAACAAATGTGTATTATCTCATTCCTCCTATGTTATTCCTGTTAATGAAATGTCTTGTGTTTGTATGCCATCTGGGTCACTATTCTGGAATTAACATGATCCTATTTAGTTTCATGTCATGTTCTTTGGACGCCTTAAAATTGAACAATCTGCCAATATTTGAAAAATACAAAATATCAAATGTGTTACCATGGTTCTAAAGATTACTGGATACTGGCTAGTTTACCCTTTGTTGTTGGCGTTCTAGCTGAGAATGAGATGATGGCAAAAGCTGAGACGATATTAAATTACTTTTAATTTGCCCTGTCTTGTAGCAGTCGATTATCAGGTCTTAACTTTTACTTGATGATTTAAAAGAATAAATTTCTATTTATATTGTAGAGTATAAGGGCACCATATGCAAATAATGCCGCCGACATACTAGGCTAAGTTAGGTATAGTGACAACACGCTATTTTAGGCTCATTTAGGATATTTAGTCTTGCTGATGATTGCTGTCCGATTCTATGTTTAGCTCAATGACAAGGATCCTTTTTATAGCCGAATCCGAACAGGGTTTTTGATTACGGTGAAACAACTTAAGGAAGTTTTGAAAGACTCAAAATGTCACAAGCATTGCCACTTTTGGCGTTTGGCCGAAACTGGCATTGCATCCATGAACATTTATGCAATGCGGGTATGCTAATCATTGCATTACGGTGGCTCCCAGCAAACAAACAAAACAGTGATGAATTTAATAACTTCACATATGCATATTATTTTGTACGTGCTATCCCGAGAGTGATAGAGAGAAGAGGAAAGCCATTCGTTGCGTTCATGGTCTCCGAACCAGCGACAAACCACAATATATCCCAACCGATGTTACCAACGTCGTTAAAAGGGAAAAAGCAACCAAGGCACTGGGACTTCTACCAAAAATGGTAGATCTTTTACTATTTGGTAGATTTATAAAATTTTTGATGTTCTAGTAGATATTGCAAACATTCCTAAAATAAAATTTAATTTAGTTAAATAAAATTTTGGAAAAATTTGCTATAGGAAAAACAAGTAAGGAAAGTCTAAAGTCGGGCGGTGCCGACTATATTATACCCTGCACCACTATGTAGATCTAAATTTTCGATACGATGTCATCCGTCAAATGTGCTGGGGGCTATTTATAAAGGTTTGTCCCAAATACTTACATTTAAATATCACTCGATCTGGACAGAATTTGATAGACTTCGACAAAATCTATAGACTCCAAATTTAAGTCGGCAAATGCACTAGGGTGGAATACAATGTTAGTAAAAATTTGGGAAACGTTTAAATCTGAAGCAATTTTGAGGAAACTTCGAAAAAGTTTATTTATGATTTATCGCTCGATATATATGTATTAGAAGTTTAGGAAAATTAGAGTCATTTTTACAACTTTACGACTAAGCAGTGGCGATTTTACAAGGAAAATGTTGGTATTTTGACCATTTTTGTCGAAATCAGAAAATCATATATATGGGAGCTATATCTAAATCTGAACCGATTTAATCAAAATTTGGCACGCATAGCTACAATGCTAATTCTACTCCCTGTGCAAAATTTCAACTAAATCGGAGCAAAAAATTGGCCTCTGTGGTCATATGAGTGTAAATCGGCCGAAGGCTATATATTGGAGCTGCATCTAAATCTGAACCGATTTAATCAAAATTTGGCACGCATAGCTACAATGCTAATTCTACTCCCTGTGCAAAATTTCAACTAAATCGGAGCAAAAAATTGGCCTCTGTGGTCATACGAGTGTAAATCGGCCGAAGGCTATATATGGGAGCTATATCTAAATCTGGACCGATTTCAATCAAATGTGGCACACTTACCGATACTGCTAAACGTACTCCTTATACAAAATTTTAACCAAATCACGGCAAAACTCTGGCTTTTGAGACCATATAAGTTCAAATCGGACGAAAGATATATATGGGAGCTATATCTAAATCTGAACCGATTTCAATCAAATTTACCAAGCATTGGTAGAATATTACTTCTACTCTTTATGCAAAATTTCACGAAAATCGGTTGTAACCTTTGGCCTCTGTGGTCATATGAGTCTAAATCGGACGAGAGATATATATGGGAGCTATATCTAAATCTGATCCGATTTCAATCAAATTTACCAAGCATCGGGGATAAATATATATGGCAGCTATATCTAAATCTGAACCGATTTTTTCCAAAATCAATAGCGATTGTCTTTGTCCCAAAAAACGACCCTATGCCAAATTTGAGGACGATCGCACTTAAACTGCGACCTGTACTTTGCGCACAAAAATACATGAACAGACAGACAGACGGACGGACGGACAGACAGACAGACAGCCAGATAGATAGACGGACATCGCTAAATCGACTCAGAATTTAATTCTAAGACGATCGGTATACTAAACAATTGGTCTCAGACTTTTCCTTCTTGGCGTTACATACAAATGCACAAACTTATTATACCTTGTACCACAATAGTGGTGAAGGGTATAAAAATTTATAAATTTTCTATAGATATAAAATTTTGCAAAAATTTTCTATAGAAATTAAATTTTGCAGATATTTTCTTCGAAATAAAATTTTGACAAAGTTATATAAAGAAGTAAAACTTTCCAAAAATTTTCCATTGAAATTTTGAAAAAAATTTTCTATAGAAATAGGATTTTGACAAAATTTTCTATAAAAATAAAATTTTGAAAAAATTATCTGTAGAAATTAAATTTTGCAGATATTTTTTTAGAAATAAAATTTTGACAAAATTATTTATAGAAATAAAATTCTACAAAAATTTTCCATAGAAATTAAATTTTGAAAAAAAAATTTGCATATTGAGAGACCTTGAACGCCCATTTTAGAATAGATCTAAAAATAACCAAAAAGAAAAAATTTTCTATAAAAATAAAATTTAGCAAAAATTTTCTATAGATATAACATTTTGACAAAATTTTCTATAGAAATAAAATTTTAAAAAAATTTTCTATAGAAATAAAACTTTAACAAAATTTTCTATAGAAATAAAATTTTGACAAAATTTTCTATAGAAATAAGATGTTGACAAAATTTTCTATAGAAATAAGGTGTTGACAAAATTTTCTATAGAAATAAAATTTTGACAAAATTTTCTATAGAAATAAAATTTTGACAAAATTTTCTATAGAAATAAAATTTTGACAAAATTTTCTATAGGAATAAAATTTTGACAAAATTTTCTATAGAAATAAAGTTTTGACAAAATTTTCTATAGAAATAATATTTTGACAAAATTTTCTATAGTAATAAAATTTTCTAAAGAAGTAAAATTTTGACAAATTTTCTATAGAAATAAAATGTTGACAAAATTTTCTATAGAAATAAAATTTTGACAAAATTTTCTATAGAAATAAAATTTTGACAAAATTTTCTATAGAAATAAAATTTTGACAAAATTTTCTATAGAAATAAAATTTTGACAAAATTTTCTATAGAAATAAAATTTTGACAAAATTTTCTATAGAAATAAAATTTTGACAAAATTTTCTAAAGAAATAAAATTTTGACAAATTTTCTATAGAAATAAAATTTTGACAAAATTTTCTATAGAAATAAAATTTTGACAAAATTTTCTACAGAAATAAAATTTTGACAAAATTTTCTATGGAAATAAAATTTTGACAAAATTTTCTATAGAAATAAAATTTTGACAAAGAAATAAAATTTTGACAAATTTTTCTATAGAAATAAAATTTCGACAAAATTTTCTATAGAAATAAAATTTTGACAAAAATTTCTATAGAAATAAAATATGCACAACATTTACTACAGAAATAAAATTTTGACAAGTCGACTAATCGAAAATTCAAAAAATCGAGTCAAATCAATTAATCGACTCTTGATCATGGTGAAATTCGATTTATCGGCTATAGTGATCCATAATGAAAATGAAAAATAAAATCGAAAAATTCGAATTTGAATTCAAGGGACATGTAGTCGAATATCCTTTTATTCTATTCGAAACTAACATTTCCAAATTTGGAAAAAGGCTAATAGCCCCTTCATATTATGTCCGAAATCTACTAAAAGTGAATTTGAAATTTCTTATATATAAGGCAAATGACAATTGAAATCTAGTTAGGTTCAAAGGTAGCCACCGTGGTGCAATGGTTAGCATGCCCGCCTTGCATACACAAGGTCGTGGGTTCGATACCTGCTTCGACCGAACACCAAAACGTTTTTCAGCGGTGGATTATCCCACCTCAGTAATACTGGTGACATTTCTGAGGGTTTCAAAACTTCTCTAAGTGGTTTTACTGCAATGTGGAACGCCGTTCGGACTCGGCTATAAAAAGGAGGTAACTTGTCATTGAGCTTAACATGGAATCGGGCAGCACTCAGTGATAAGAGAGAAGTTCACCAATGTGGTATCTCAATGGACTGAATAGTCTAAGTGAGCCTGATACATCGGGCTGCCACCTAACCTAACCTAACCTAACCTAACCTAACCTAGGTTCAAAAATCGATTTTTGGTACTAATTACATTCCCTTACAGACTTAATCGAAATTTTAGAAATGCTTATGGGACATGTAAGGGAAAATAATTTTATATATATTTCCAGGCCACATAAAGGGTGATTTTCTTAGCTATTAAAATGTTAGGAACACTGATTTAAACAGCTAGCGCACATTTCGTGTTTTGTTTCACTGTCAAACATGTTAATTTTGGTCTATAATTTATGATTTCGATTTTTTCGATTTTGGAGTGAAGATCAGCCAGAAGTATTTCAAAAGTTCCCAATGCATCCAGAATAAAGTCACAGAATTATGAGAATCATAATGGACTGAATAGTCTAAGTGAGCCTGAAACTTACGGCTGTTCATGAAACACAAAATCGACTCGGGACGAATCGTTCGTCTAGATTGAAACTGAAGTAACTTTAGATATATTTGCTAGAAAATCCTGAAATTTAGCATGAACTAATTATTTATGATTTACTATCGAACAGCGACTGGGATTCCACAGACTCTGGCTCTCGAGATATCAATATGGGATTTTTGACGAATCGTTCGTCTCGAGGCAAACGAAAATTTCACGAACAGGCAGTTAATCGGGCTGCCACTTTAACCTAATCTTCAAACATTAAATTATATGGATGGTAGTTACTGTCGCTTCAAATAAAGATATCATGCATTGTTCTGAATTGTATGTGATTCTTTTTATGAAAAATTTTACAAGATCTCATAAAAAATCACCTTTGTCATGTTTCAACATCGGCGGTAAAGCCGTATATCGGTGGAAATAAGCTTAGGCTGTGTATTTTGGTGGGACCAATAGGTTGTGGAGTACTACGAACTGCTGCAACCGAGTAAAACGATCACACCAGCGTTGTATCGAACTCAATTGATGAGTTTGAGTCAAGCATTGCGTGATAAATGGCCACAATATTTGAAAAAGGCAGGACAAGGTGATTTTCAAGCATACAAAGGCTCGGCCATATGTTACAGAATTCATAAAAACTCATTTCAAAACGCTCAAATGGGAAGCATTTTTAATTTTATACAACCGGGGAACATACGGCTACAAACGAATTTGACAGTAAAATCCTTCTTAGAATTTGGCATAAACTGGTCAAAGAGGAAGAGATGAAAAAACCAACATTCAAACAAAGACACACTGGAATGATAAATATCGATTGATTGGTATAAAAACCATTTGCCAAAACTCTTTTGAAACGCAGTAATGAAGCCTACACAAGAGAGAGAGAGAGGGAGAGTGAGTGAAAGAGAGAGAGGGGGGGGGGGGGGTAATGACAAACAAAAGGGAAAACATGGGCATCCAGATTTATATATTGTCAAAGATAGATCTTTTAGTCCTCTATGCGAAGGTAAAAACGATTATTATGTTTGGGATTACCCAAATGTGGCCTACAAAAAAGTGGAGTCAGTGCTCCTCGAAAGAAATTCTAGATTTATAAGTGAAATTTGGATTTTCCATTTCTCTTCCTGGTTGGCAATTTTTAACCAGTTGCTTGGAGGCTTATATCGCCATATTTTGTCCCTCCATGTTTGGAACCGTTTTTTTGGTATGAGGTTTTTTTGGACCAATTTTTTTTGGTATGAGTTTTTTTTGGAACAGTTTTTGTTTGGTATGAGTTTTTTTTGGAACCGTTTTTTAGTATGAGTTTTTTTGGAACCGTTTTTTTGATATGAGTTTTTTTGGAACCGTTTTGTTGCTATGAGGTTTTTTGGAACCGTTTTTATACCCTCCATCATAGGATGGGGGTATATTAACTTTGTCATTCCGTTTGCAACACATCGGAATATTGCTCTAATATCGGAATATATATTCTGGGTCGTGGTGAAATTCTGAGTCGATCTAAGCATGTCCGTCCGTCCGTCTGTTGAAATCACGCTAACTTCCGAACGAAACAAGCTATCGACTTGAAACTTGGCACAAGTAGTTGTTATCGATGTAGGTCGGATGGTATTGAAAATGGGCCATATCGGTCCACTTTTACGTATAGCCCCCATATAAAGGGACCCTCAGATTTGGCTTGTGGAGCCTCTAAAAGAAGCATATTTCATCCGATCCGGCTGAAATTTGGTATATATTGTTGGCATATGGTCTCTAACAACCATGCAAAAATTGGTTCACATCGGTCCATAATTATATATAGCCCCCATATAAACCGATCCCCAGATTTGGCTTGTGGAGCCCCTAACAGAAGCATATTTCATCCGATCCGGCTGAAATTTGGTATAAGGTGTTGGTATATGGTCTCTAACAACCATGCGAAAATTGGTTCACATCGGTCCATAATTATATATAGCCCCCATATAAACCGATCCCCAGATTTGGCTTGTGGAGCCCCTAACAGAAGCATATTTCATCCGATCCGGCTGAAATTTGGTATATGGTGTTGGTATATGGTCTGTAACAACCATGCAAAAATTGGTTCCCATCGGTCCATAATTATATATAGCCCCCATATAAACCGATCCCCAGATTTGGCTTGTGGAGCCCCTAACAGAAGCATATTTCATCCGATCCGGCTGAAATTTGGTATAAGGTGTTGGTATATGGTCTCTAACAACCATGCGAAAATTGGTTCACATCGGTCCATAATTATATATAGCCCCCATATAAACCGATCCCCAGATTTGGCTTGTGGAGCCCCTAACAGAAGCATATTTCATCCGATCCGGCTGAAATTTGGTATATGGTGTTGGTATATGGTCTGTAACAACCATGCAAAAATTGGTTCCCATCGGTCCATAATTATATATAGCCCCCATATAAACCGATCCCCAGATTTGGCTTGCGGAGCCTCAAAGAGAAGAAAATTTCATCCGATCCAGCTGAAAGTTGGTACATGGTGTTGGTATATGGTCTCTAACACCCATGCAAAAATTGGTCCACATCGGTCCATAATTATATATAGACCCCATATAAACCGATCTCCAGATTTGGCTTGCGAAGCCTCAAAGAGAAGCAAATTGCATCCGATCCGGCTGAAATTTGGTACATGGTATTGGTATATGGTCTCTAACAACCGTGCAAAAATTGGTCCACATCGGTTCATAATTATATATAGCCCCCATATAAACCGATCCCCAGATTTGGCTTGCGAAGTCTCCAAGAGAAGCAAATTTCATCCAATCCGGTTGTAATTTGGAACATGGTCCATATCGGTCCATAATCATATATAGCCCCCATATAAAACGTTCTCCAGATTTGACCTCCGGAGCCTCTTGGAGGAGCAAAATTCATCCGATCCGGTCCAAAGTAGGAACGTGGTGTTAGTATATGGTCGCTAACAACCATACCACAATTGGTCCAATCACACAAAAATTGGTCCATATCGGTTCATAATCATGGTTGCCACTAGAGCCAAAAATAATCTACCAAAATTTTATTTCTATAGAAAATGTTGTCAAAATTTTATTTCTAGAGAAAATTTTGTTAAAATTTTATTCGGTTCATAATAAAATTTTCATCATTGTCAAAATTTTATTTCTATAGAAAATTTTGTCAAAATTTTATTTCTATAGAAAATTTTGTTCAAATTTTATTCGGTTCATAATCATAGTTGCCACTCGAGCCAAAAATAATCGACCAAGATTTTATTTCTATAGAAAATTTTGTCAAGTTTATTTCTATAGAAAATTTTGTTAAAATTTTATTTCAGTAGAAATTTTTGTCAAAATTTTCTTTCTATAGACAATTTTGTCAAAATTTTTATTTCTATAGAAAATTTTGTGAAAATTTTATTTCCATAGAAAATTTTTTAATATTTTCTTTCTGTAGAAAATTTTGTCAAAATTGTATGTCTACTTTGTCAAACTGAATTATATACGTATTGGATCGATCTTTTTTGATTTAATATATACCACGTATGGACACACAATTTAGAAGATGGTGTTAGGAGGTTTTAAGATACCTTGCCATCGGCAAGCGATACCGCAACTTAAGTAATTCGATTGTGGATGGCAGTGTTTAGAAAAGTTTCTACGCAATCCATGATGGAGGGTACATAAGCTTCGGCCTGGCCGAACTTACGGCCGTATATACTTGTTTTTTTTCTTGGTATGAGTTTTTTTTTGTATGATTTTTTTGGAACCGTTTTGTTGGTATGAGTTTTTTTGGTATGAGCTTTTTTGGTATAAAATTTTTTTGGAACCGTTTTTTTGGTGAGAGGTTTTTTTTTGGTATGAGGTTTTTTTGGAACCGTTTTTTTGGTATGAGTTTTTTTTTTGACAAAATTATTGTATTCTATAGTGAAAATACTAGAAAAATCTTTGAAGAAAGATTTAGCAAATATCCAAGCGTTTTACTAACCACTGAGTTATATTTGGAAAAAGCTCATCAATATACTGGCATGATTATTAATATCATAGAAAAAAATGCTTTGGTATAAATAATTATTAGCGTTTATTTAAATGCATAGCACGATCGCATGTTGAGTCTCGTATTCAAGAGACTGCAACTGAAATGTGTGAAAAAAAAACAACAACAACAAATACAGTCACTCGCGGTAACGTGAACTAATTAAAACCAAGAGAGTTCACGTTAGCGAACTTCAGCGAATTTCAGAACACACCATAGCCATATTCGGGAGTTTTACACGTTCTAGCGTGATAGTTAACTTAATTAAACTTCATGAAAAAAATTAATAAAAAGACATCGGAAAAATATCAGTGGGTATGGAATTATAAAGCAATTTAAATTAATTAAAATTCACGTAAAAAGCCAAACTAGATCACTAAAACCTTCCGTATGTGTATTTTAAATTGTATTTGGCATTGTGAATTTGCCTTTAACGTAAAATTTCATGTTTTTCAGCGTTACGGAGTAGTTAGTGTAAGAAAAAGCGTGTTCACGTTAGGCGGTGTTCACGTTACCGCGAGTGCACTGTATATACAGCCGCAAGTTCGGTTGAGCCGAATCTGATGTGCCTATCACTATGGATAAATTTACTCAATTTTAAGGATAAATTTCTTTAAAATAAAAAAAATTAGTTAAAAGACACTTCATAATAATTTCTTAAATTTTATTTAATTAATTTTAGAACACGGATTTTTGAAATTTGCGTTTATCCATTAAATATCTTATTGACGTAAGGCACATTAAAGTTTAGTTTCTTAAAGTTAAATGTAACCTTTTAGGAAATTTTTATACCCTCCATCATAGGATGGGGTATATTAACTTTGTAATTCCGTTTGTAACACATCGAAATATTGCTCTAAGACCCCATAAAGTATATATATTCTGGGTCGTGGTGAAATTCTGAGTCGATCTAAGCATGTCCGTCCGTCCGTCCGTTCGTCCGTCCGTCCGTTCGTCCGTCCGTCTGTTGAAATCACGCTAACTTCCGAACGAAACAAGCTATCGACTTGAAACTTGGCACAAGTCGTTGTTATCGATGTAGGTCGGATGGTATTGAAAATGGGCCATATCGGTCCACTTTTACGTATAGCCCCCATATAAAGGGACCCTCAGATTTGGCTTGTGGAGCCTCTAACAGAAGCATATTTCATCCGATCCGGCTGAAATTTGGTACATGGTGTTAGTATATGGTCTCTAACAACCATGCAAAAATTGGTCCACATCGGTCCATAATTATATATAGCCCCCATATAAACCGATCCCCAGATTTGGCTTGCGGAGCCTAAAAGAGAAGCAAATTTCATCCGATCCGGCTGAAATTCGGTACATGATGTTGGTATATGGTCTCTAACAACCATGCAAAAATTGGTCCATATCGGTCCTTAATTATATATAGCCCCCATATAAGCCGATCCCCAGATTTGGCTTGTGGAGCCTCTAAGAGAAGCATATTTCATCCGATGCGGCTGAAATTTGGTACATGGTGTTGGTATATGGTCTCTAACAATCATACAAAAATTGGTCCACATCGGTCCATAATTATATATAACCCCCATATAAACCGATCCCCAGATTTGGCTTGCGGAGCCTCAAGAGAAGCAAATTTCATCCGATCCGGCTGAAATTTGGTACCAGATGTTGGTATATGGTCTCTAACAACCATGCAAAAATTGGTTCACATCGGTTCATAATTATATATAGCCCCCATATAAACCGATCCCCAGATTTGGCTTGCGAAGTCTCCAAGAGAAGCAAATTTCATCCAAGCCGGTTGTAATTTGGAACATGGTGTTAGTATATGATCTTTAACAACCGTGCCAGAATTGGTCCATATCGGTCCATAATTATATATAGCCCCCATATAAAACGTTCTCCAGATTTGACCTCCGGAGCCTCTTGGAGGAGTAAAATTCATCCGATCCGGTTCACAGTTGGAACGTGGTGTTAGCTAACAACCATACCAAAATTGGTCCATATCGGTTCATAATCATGGTTGCCACTAGAGCCAAAAATAATCTACTAAAATTTTATTTCTATAGAAAATTTTATCAAAATTTTATTTCTATAGAAAACTTTGTCAAAATTTTATTTCTAGAGAAAATTTTGTTAAAATTTTATTCGGTTCATAATAAAATTTTCATCATTTTCAAAATTTTATTTCTATAGAAAATGTTGTCAAAATTTTATTTCTATAGAAAATTTTGTTCAAATTTTATTCGGTTCATAATCATGGTTGCCACTCGAGCCACAAATAATCTACCAAGATTTTATTTCTATAGAAAATTTTGTCAAAAGTTTATTTCTATAGAAAATTTTGTTAAAATTTTATTTCTGTAGAAATTTTTGTCAAAATTTTCTTTCTATAGAATATTTTGTCAAAATTTTTATTTCTATAGAAAATTTTGTGAAAATTTTATTTCTATAGAAAATTTTGTTAAAATTTTATTTCTGTAGAACATTTTGTCAAAATTTTATGTCTACTTTGTCAAACTGAATTATATACGTATTCGATCGATCTTTTTTGATTTAATATATACCACGTATGGACTTACATACAATTTAGAAGATGGTGTTAGGAGGTTTTAAGATACCTTGCCATCGGCAAGCGTTACCGCAACTTAAGTAATTCGATTGTGGATGGCAGTGTTTAGAAGTTTCTACGCAATCCATGATGGAGGGTACATAAGCTTCGGCCTGGCCGAACTTACGGCCGTATATACTTGTTTGATTTAATATATACCACGTATGGACTTACATACAATTTAGAAGTTGGTGTTAGGAGGTTTTAACCTTGCCATCGGCAAGCGTTACCGCAACTTAAGTAATTCGATTGTGGATGGCAGTGTTTAGAAGAAGTTTCTACGCAATCCATGATGGAGGGTACATAAGCTTCGGCCTGGCCGAACTTACGGCCGTATATACTTGTTTCTTTTCGAACGGTCCCATCGCCCACTTTCCCGCCCCTTCCGACCGTGAGGGCCTCGTCCTCATGACGTATGGGCAGCGTACACACCATGATCCGGACCATGGCGGGGTGGAGGCAGAGGGATTTGACCAGCTAATTCCTAGATGCCCTAAAAGGAACATTTATCCTAATCCTAGATATCAATTCCGAGCATGGAATATCCCCACTAACTAACCTATACATCATCATGGAGCTCAACATCCGTCCGTCGGCTCCTAAGAGTAGGCAAATCAATCAGCCTCAATCTAGAAGTGTATGAAGGAAGAACAAACAAACAAACAACAATAACTGCTTCTGAACCGATTCTATCCTATCAATGTAAACTTCATACTGAGGATCCCACACGATAGAACCATACACTAGAATGGGTCTAACAAGCGCAGTAAAAAGCCTCTTTGTGACATAAGTGCCCGAAAACTCCTTCGCCCAACGCTTTATGAATCCTAGAATCCCATACGCCTTAATCACCATCGAATCAATATGACCATTAAAATTAAGCCTACGATCCATAACAATGCCAAGATCAACAAAAGAATCAACCTCTTCCAATAACGAGGCCCATATAATATACCGAACATCAATAGGCCTAGACCTAATGAATAATAAAGTATTATGGCTAAATATGACAAAATCGAGCGATGCATATATATGGGACCTATATCTAAATCTGAACCAATTTGTATAATATTTTGCAGGTATGATTGATACCACAGAAGGTCACTTTGTGTAAAATTTGAGTACGATCAGTTAAAAATTAGGCCCCTATGATCAAAAATAAGGTTATTATGGGCAAATTTTTCAAAATCTGGCGATACATATATATGGAAGCTATATCTAAATTTGAACCGATTTCGATCGGTTGATAAATAAGGGTTTTACGGCCAAATTTGGCAAAATCGGGCGATACATATATATGGGAGCTATATCTAAATCTGAACCGATTTCGATCAAATTGCGCACATACAGTTAGTGCTATAGAATATTACATTTAGCCCACCTTGGTTACGATCGGTTGATAAATAAGGGTTTTACGGCAAAATTTGGCAAAATCGGGCGATACATATATATGGGAGCTATATCTAAATCTGAACCGATTTCTTCCAAAATGAATAGGGTTCTATTCTGAGCCAAAACACATACTTGTGCCAAATTTGAAGTCGATTGGACTAAAACTGCGACCTAGACTTTGATTACAAAAATGTGTTCACGGACAGACGGACATGGCTATATCGACTCAGGAGCCCACCCTGAGCATTTTTGCCAAAGACACCATGTGTCTATCTCGTCTCCTTCTGGGTGTTGCAAACATATGCACTAACTTATAATACCCTGTTCACAGTGTGGCGCAGGGTATAAAAACCATCATTAAAATTTTTACTTAGCGTATATCTAGAAAACTAAGCCCAAGGTAGCAAAAAAAAAAAACAAGTATATAGGGCCGTAAGTTCGGCCAGGCCGAATATTATGTACCCTCCACCATGGATTGCGTAGAAACTTCTACGAAGGCTGTCATCGACAATCGAATTACTTGGGTTGTGGTATCTTAAAACTTCTTAACATCGTTTTCTAAATTGTGAGTTATTCCATACGTGGTATATATTAGACAATACGTAGAGAGCCAGAATTGAAATATGGGGGTCGCTTATATGGGGGCTATATACAATTATGAACTTTATATGGACCAATTTTTGTGTGATTGGGGATCGATTTATCTGATGGCTATATATAACTATATACCGATATGGACCTAGTTAGGCATGGTTGTTAACGGCCATATACTAGCACAATGTACCAAATTTCATTTGACTCGCAGGAAATTTACTCCTCCAATAGGCTCCAAAACCAAATCTCCGGATCGGTTTATATGGTAGCTATATATGATTATGGACTGATATGGACCACTTTTGGCATAGTTGTTAAATATCATATACTACCACCACGTACCAAATTTCGACCAGATCGTATGAATTTTGCTTATCCAAAAGGCACCGGAAGTCAAATTTGGGGATCGGTTTATATGAACCCAGAAAAAAGTCACCCCTTCTTTAAGTTAAAATGAACTCATTGTGAAGAAAGTTGAACTTCGTATAGTGCCAAAGACATTTTTATTTGTTTGAACGATGTGATTTTCGTAGAAAGTAGGTAGAATCAATTCCATACATTAGTTAACATTTTCTTATATATTTATGTGCCACTATACTACAGAATGAACAAATTTAATTGAATTGAATTCATGTATGGAATGATTTTATTGAACTTTTTCATTCATATTTGTGGTAAACCTTTTACTTCAAATTTAGAACTGGCTTACCTTCGTTTTTAAATACAATTTTATGTATTTATATAAACAATTTTTTCTTCAACAAAAGACATGCTTTATTAATATATTAAATACATTTATTTTGAATCAACAGCATCGATTGGCCTTGAAATATTAAAACACATTTTTTTTCTTCTTCTAGTACCTTGCACTTTGAATAAGTTGCTGCCTAGCAATTTTGTCCACCTTTTACAATTTCAATACCTACAAATATAAACAAAAAATCCTAAACCAATTTTTTCACAAAAGGTTAGCGTCACTGAATATTACATGTTAATAAGATTTCAAAAATGACGTCGAATGAAGGGGTTGTTATTCTGCTGGCGTTTTCTGTTTTATAAACCAATTTAAAAAAAACGAACATTTTTCTCACTAGTTTAAAATAACAAATATTTTATATATATGTATATATATATATATATATATATATATATATATATTTAGATATTTATTTATTCATTCAGCTATGGTAAGCCAGCAGATAAATTCATTAGTACAATAGATTTATATATACTTTAACGTTAAACAAGAAATGCGGACCAGAAAAAAATTATGTAACGATAAAAAAAATGGATAAAATGAACAAAATAGATAGCCTCAACTTCTTTAAAATGTGACAATTACGACCAGAAAAAAAGAAGTTGAGAAGAAAAAAAACTGGTGTACGTTGGCATAATAACGGGATTGTCACAAACGGAAACAAAAATGTAAGCTGGTGACGGGAACATTCGAATCCATCAGATTATAGGAATTGGTGAGACAACAATCAGGAAACAGTAAATCAGGAAGCAGTTAATTGAAGACAAAAATAGAACGGTAGAGGCAGGAACAATTTGCTGACAGATGATATAGGTTAGCAGGAACAACTTGGAAGGCAGGAACAGTGATGCGATCAGAACAGGAAAAAATTTTACTGGAACAGTTCTTGAGACAGCCAATTTTCCAGGGTACGGGGTAAAGACTTAGGTAGAATTATATCGAAGTTCCATGGCAAATCTTAAAGTGGTGTACGATGCTGGACGACGTGTATCAAAACTCGTTTAACAATATGAATCGGATCAGATAAATCAAATACGTTGCTAAATTCATTGTAATGTCTACAGAGGCGGTAAAAGGAACTGTGTTCCTCGTAATTATTTCTAACGACGGGTAGTTTCAATGGAATGTATTGTCGCGTAACACGTGAAGGAACATTAATGTCAAGTTTACTAATCAATTGCTGTGAGTTGATTTCACCTTTCAGGAGTCTACTAATAAAAATTACATCAAACACTAAACGTCTTCGCTCCAGAGTCGGTAAACCTATCAATTTCAAGCGATTTACATAAGGAGGGATCAGTCCAACGTAAACCACGTAACGCAAAAAGTAGAAATCTCTTCTGAACCGATTCAACTCTATCAACATAACATTGATAACTGGGAGACCAAACGACAGACGCACATTCCAGGATCGGACGGACAAGTGAGGTCCGTCCGATATATATATATATATATATATATATATATATATATATATATATATATATATATATATATATATATATATATATATATATATATATATATATATATATATATATATATATATATATATATATATATATATATATATATATATATATATATATATATATATATATATATATATATTTGTTTTTTATTATATTATTTTACTATATTATTTTTTAACAATCTCTCCGTATACCATTACAACGCGATAACAACTAAAAAAACAACCCACGCGTAAACACATCGATTACATCGATGACAGGTATCGATTACAGGTAGATAAAAGAAATATTTTTCTATGCCAAATGTTACTCGTATGTATGATAAGCTTTCTATAATAAATTTGAGGAAACTTGGTTTTAGTTCGGTTTTTGTTTATTTTTACGAATGCTTTGTTATCAGTGAATAAAATTTTCTTTTTCAGTAGTAAATTCTTATACCCAGCGAAGAAAACAGTATTAGTAAAATGCCAGTTAATTAACTAGTTAATGAACTATTCCTAACTGCTTTCAATTTAGGATTTTTTTTACTGAAACAAGTCAATTTTATTATTGCACACAAAAATTTAACTGAATGGAAATAAAATGGCTAAACTAAATTAATGAACATTTTTTCCTTTAGTTTCGAAGACACTTTTTTCTGGGTGTGGGGGCTATATATAATTATGGACTGATATGACCCAATTCCTGAATTGTTGTTGGATACCATATACTAACTTCAGGTACCAAATTTCAACCGGAGGTCAAATCTGGGGATCGGTTTATATAGGGCCTATATATAATTATGGACCGATTTCGACCAATTTTTGTATGGTTGTTAGAGACCATATACTAACACCATGTACCAAATTTCAACTGAATCAGATGAATCAAGAGCCTACGGACTCTTGGGAGACCATGGTTGTTAGAGACCATATACTAACACCCTGTACCAAATTTCAGCCGGATCGGATGAAATTTGCTTCTCTTAAAGGATTCGCAAGCCAAAATTGGGGGTCCGTTTATATGGGGGCTATACGTAAAAGTGGACCGATGTGGACCAATTTTTGCATGGTTGTTAGAGACCATATACTAACTCCATGTACCAAATTTCAGCCGGATCGGATGAAATTTGCTTCTCTTAGAGGATTTGCAAGCCAAATTTGGGGGTCCGTTAATATGGGGGCTATACGTAAAAGTGGACCGATATGGCCCATTTGCAATACCATATGACCTACATCAATAACAACTACTTGTGCAAAGTTTCAAGTCGATAGCTTGTTTCGTTCGGAAGTTAGCGTGATTTCAACAGACTGACGGACGGATATGCTCAGATCGACTCAGAATTTCACCACGACCCAGAATATATATATACTTTATGGGGTCCTAGAGCAATATTTCGATGTGTTACAAACGGAATGGCAAAATCGTACTGCCTATAGAAATTAAATTTTGACAACATTTTCTATAGAAATAAAATTTTGACAAAATTTTCTATAGAAATAAATTTTGACAAAATTTCCTATAGAAATAAAAATTTGACATAATTTTCTATAGAAATAAAATGTTGACATAATTTTCTATTGAAATAAAATTTTGGCAAAACTTTCTTAGAAATTAGGTCGAAAACTTTGGTTGTTATTACCTTTATTTTGTATTTATTTTCACAAATTATTATGATTTTAAATAAACTTATAATAATAATTCTATAGAAACATTTGACAAAATTCTCTATAGAAATAAAATTTTGACAACATTTGCTATAGAAATAACATTTTGACAAAATTTTCTATAGAATAAAATTTTGACAAAATTTTCTATAGAAATAAAATTTTGACAAAATTTTCTATAGAAATAAAATTTTGACAAGATTTTCTATAGAAATAAAATGTTGACAAAATTTTCTATAGACATAAAATTTTGACAAAATTTTCTATAGAAATAAAATTTTGACAAAATTTTCGATAGAAATAAAATTTTGACAACATTTTCTATAGAAATAAAATTTTGACAAAATTTTCTATAGAAATAAAATTTTGACAAAATAGAAATAAAATTTTGACAAAATTGTATATAGAAATAAAATTTTGACAAAATTGTATATAGAAATAAAATTTTGACAAAATTTTCTATAGAAATACAATTTGGACAAAATTTTCTATAGAAATAAAATTTTGGCAAAATAGAAATAAAATTTTGACAAAATAGAAATAAAATTTTGACAAAATTTTCTATAGAAATAAAATGTTGACAAAATTTTCTATAGAAATAAAATTTTGACAAAATTTTCGATAGAAATAAAATTTTGACAAAATTTTCTATAGACATAAAATTTTGATAAAATTTTCTATAGAAATAAAATTTTGACTAAATTTTCTATAGAAATAAAATTTTCCATTTGTTTTGTTTTGTTATTGTTGGTTTTGTTCTTTAAGCATTGTTGTTGTTTTTTATTGCAGCTTAAAACCATACATTGACTAAACTACAAGTGTAGCTTAACCAACAGAGGAAAAGAATGTTTGTCAAATTTATTTGGGCAAAGACCTATAGACTGCAAGATGATGTGAATTCAAATCGATGATTTGACAGTGGCATAGGAAAAGAGATATGTTTGTTTCGAATTTATTTCGGCATAAGCCGGCTATCAATGTAAAACCTTTTTTCGGAGGGTTCAAGTGTGGTTTTTGTTGGGTTTAATAAACTGCCTGAATTTATTCTGATAATTGGTTGATAGTTTTGCTGCAAGTAGAGGATGCTGATGAGGAATGTGGTAATTCCGAAACGTGCGTCCATCCAACCATCGTGCAGTCTATAGGTCTTTGCCCAAATAAATTTGACAAACATTCTTTTCCTCTGTTGGTTAAGCTACACTTGTAGTTTAGTCAATGTATGGTTTTAAGCTGCAATAAAAAACAACAACAATGAAATAAAATTTTGAAAAATTTTTCTATAGAAATAAAATTTTGACAACATTTTCTATAGAAATAAAATTTTGACAAAATTTTCTATAGAAATAAAATTTTGACAAAATTTTCTATAGAAATAAAATTTTGACAAAATTTTCTATAGAAATACAATTTGGACAAAATTTTCTATAGAAATACAATTTGGACAAAATTTTCTATAGAAATACAATTTGGACAAAATTTTCTATAGAAATAAAATTTTGACAAAATATAAATAAAATTTTGACAAAATTTTCTATAGAAATAAAATTTTGACAAAATTTTCTATAGAAATAAAATTTTGACAAAATTTTCTATAGAAATAAAATTTTGACAAAATATTCTATAGAAATAAAATTTTGACAAAATTTTCTATAGAAATAAAATTTTGACAAAATTTTCTATAGAAATAAAATTTTGACAAAATTTTCTATAGAAATAAAATTTTGTCAAAGTTTTCTATAGAAATAAAATTTTGACAAAATTTTCTATAGAAATAAAATTTTGACAAAATTTTCTATAGAAGTTTTCTATAGAAATAAAATTTTGACAAAATTTTCAATAAAAATAAAATTTTTACAAAATTTTTGATGGAAATAAAATTTTGATAAAATTTTCTATAGAAATAAAAATTTGACAAAATTTTCTATAGAATAAAATTTTGACAACATTTTCTATAGAAATAAAATTTGACAATACCTCCCTAAAACATATCCGAAAGATGTTTACATTTTATTGGTACATTTAATTTATTAAATTTTAGTTTAAAATAATACCATTTAATTGACTATTTGTGGTCGTTTTGATTTTCTACTTTTATACTGGATTAAGCTGTCACTTGGCCTTCGATTGGGGAACTTCTTGCATATACAAATGTTCCTTGATGTAGGTCATTAATATGCATTCCAATCAATACGAGATTTCTCGTCATTGTGTTAGTGAGTGAGGGGTCGGTCAGACACCCATATCTCTATGGCAAACCTCTTTCCTAATTCTACTTTCCATTTCTTTTCCTTGTGTTTCCGTGTGTTATCGTTTTGAGCTCTTTTTTTTTTTTGATCAGCTGATTGTGACCATCCTCGTCTCTTACGTCTCCCTAATTCACATATAAACTAATTAGCAAGGCCTAATGCCGGCCGGTGTGCGCATTGTATCTTTATTGTGTGTGTGTGTGTGTTTTTTTTACATTTTCTTCTCTTCTTTTTTTAGGAACTATCTAAACGATTTAGTTTCTTGGTTTTTATTCTACTTACCAGAGTTTCTTGTTCCTGCATTTAATTAAGCATTTAGCGCAGGGTTACCACATTCATTTATTAAAAAATTCGAAAAAGTTGATTTTATTTCGTCGAAAAAAATCGATTTCCCTTCATCTTTCGAATTTCGAATATCACCTTTTGATGTTTTTCAAAATCTACTAATCATACTTTAAAAAAATTTACTTGGATCCAAATTGTTTGACCTACCCTTAAGGATTTAGGTATTGTTTTCGAGCCAAAGAAACGGTTTTTTTTTTAAATAAAGATATGTAGCTTCAAATCTAGTCCAAATAAAATTAAAATTCTGACACAGATCTTATTTATAAATTTTGCTTTCCCTTTTTATGATATATTATTAAAGCAATTCACGTTCGAACAAATTCCAGTTTAAAAATCCAAATTATAACGTATACTTCAATGTAAAAAACGTTTCCTTAATACAAAAAAAAAAATTTTAAACCAAAGATACAAAATCCTCAAAATATGTCTTAGCCTATATTTGAAGCGTTTTTATCTTAAATTTAAAGATACAATATTTCAGTTAATTTAAGGACGATTTATTAAAATGAAAAATATTTTTTTTATTTCAAACACATACGACTTTAACGGAAGGATGCAAATTTCCTACATTTCTTTTCTAAATTTAATAAAAAATGTAAGAAGCAAAGATTATAAACTTTCTTTTAATGAAAATTTCATTATTTTAAAGAAATTTTTCCGTAATGTTGTGTAAATTACGCATCCCAAAAATTTAGGTTGCGTGACCACGTATTTTTTTCAGTATACAGATAAAAAAATAATTTAAAAATTAGTATTAAATAATAAAAATTAGTATTAAATAATTGGAAGTAATAACTACCAATGCATATAACGCATATAATACGTTCATAGGTTAGGTTAGGTTAGGTGGCAGCCCGATGTATCAAGCTCACTTAGACTATTCAGTCCATTGTGATACCACATTGGTGAACTAATACGTTCATAAGACTCTAGACTTGCCGTATTAGTGTCGAATTTAATAATCAAATAAAATCAATAAATAAAAAACAAGTAAGGAAAGTCTAAAGTCGGGCGTGGCCGACTATATTATACCCTGCACCACTTTGTAGATCTAAATTTTCGATACCATATCACATCCGTCAAATGTGTTGGGTGCTATAAATAAAGGTTTGTCCCATATACATAAATTTAAATATCACTCGATTTGGACAGAATTTGATAGACTTTTACAAAATCTATAGACTCAAAATTTAAGTTGGCTAATACGCTAGGGTGGAACACAATTTTAGTAAAAAATATGGGAAAATCTGAAGCAATTTTAAGGAAACTTCGCAAAAGTTTATTTATGATTTATCGCTCGATATATATGTATTAGAAGTTAAGGAAAATTAGAGTCATTTTTACAACTTTTCGACTAAGCAGTGGCGATTTAACAAGGAAAATGTTGGTATTTTGGCCATTTTGTCGAAATCAGAACAACCTATATATGGGACCTATATCTAAATCTGACCCGATTTCAATCAAATTTGGCACGCATAGCAACAATGCTAATTATACTCCCTGTGCAAAATTTCAACTAAATCGGAGTTAAAAATTGGCCTCTGTGGTCATATGAATGTAAATCGGGCGAAAGCTATATCTAAATCTGAACCGATTTCAACCAAATTTGGCACGCATAGCTACAATGCTAATTATACTCCCTGTGCAAAATTTCAACTAAATCGGAGCAAAAACTTGGCCTCTGTGGGCAAATGAGTGTAAATCGGGCGAAAGCTATATATGGGAGCTATATCTAAATCTGAACCGATTTGGCTGATATTTTGCAAGTTTTTCGAGACTCATAAAATATTCGGATGTACGGAATTTGAGGAAGATCGGTTGATATACACGCCAATTATGACCAGATCGGTGAAAAATATATATGGCAGCTATATCTAAATCTGAACCGATTTCAATAGGGATCGTCTTTGAGCCGAAACAGGACCCTATACCAAATTTTAGGACAATCGGACTAAAACTGCGAGCTGTACTTTGCACACAAAAATACATCAACAGACAGACAGACAGACAGACGGACAGACAGACAAACGGACATCGCTAAATCGACTCAGAATTTAATTCTAAGACGATCGGTATACTAAACGATGGGTCTCAGACTTTTCCTTCTTGGCGTTACATACAAATGCAGAAACTTATTATACCCAGTACCACAGTAGTGGTGAAGGGTATAAAAATCCACAAAATGATTTTGAATGACCGTAAAATGAAGTTGATCGAGATAGCAGAGGCCTTAAAGATATCAATGGAACGTGTTGGTCATATCATTCATCAATATTTGGATGTGCGGAAGCTCTGTGCATAATGGTGCTCAAAAAGATGCTCGCAGAGAAAAAATTGGCTGCAATGAAGAGGTGATCGCCGAAACTGAGGCCTATTTTGAGGCAAAACCGAAGGAGTACTACCAAAATGGTATCAAAAAGTTGGAAGGTCGTTATAATCGTTGTATCGCTCTTGAAGGGAACTATGTTGAATAATAAAAACGAATTTTGACAACAAAATGTGTTTTTCTTTGTTAGACCGGGGACTTATCAGCCAACCTGTTACGTAGCACCCTGTAATATTTTCTTCTTTAAGGTAGAATTACATACCATGCGTTCAATGCGTACTATGCGTCCGATGATTGAAGAGTTGAAATTTCTCTTTGAAATCAAAAGCTCGAATAGTTTTTTCTCTGCGAGCATCCTTTTGAGGTCTGAGAACAAGAAAAAGTCGCTGGGGGCCAGATCTGGAGAGTGCGGTGGGTGGGGAAGCAATTCGAAGTCCATTTCATGCATTTTTTACATCGTTCTCAATGACTTGTGGCACGGTGCGTTGTCTTGGTGGAACAACACTTTTTTCTTCTTCTTATGGGGCCGTTTTGCCGCGATTTCGACCTTCAAACGCTCCAATAACGCCATATAATAGTCACTGTTGATGGTTTTTCCCTTCTCAAGATAATCGATAAAAATTATTCCATGCCCATCCCAAAAAACAGAGGCCATTACTTTGCCAGCGGACTTTTGAGTCTTTCCACGCTTTGGAGACTGTTCACAGGTCGCTGTCCACTCAGCCGACTGTCGATTGGACTCAGGAGTGTAGTGATGGAGCCATGTTTCATCCATTGTCACATATCGACGGAAAAACTCGGGTGTATTACGAGCTAACAGCTGCAAACACCGCACAGAATCATCAACACGTTGTTGTTTTTGGTCAAATGTGAGCACGAAATTCCTTTTTTTTTTCATTTTTCACAATAACAAAAGTTGCTTTACAAAAGACGCTCTGTCTCACAAAATAAATGGTTTACAGACGTCAAATTTTGACACGAATCATTTGAATGTTGGTACTATATAAAAATAATATGCATTTAATACTAGCGACGCCATCTGTGTGTCAGACCAGGGACTTATCAGCCAACCTGTTAGTTGCAAATGTTTTGAACAGGTCGAATCATACGATTCTTAACCTTTTGGCAAATATCACTATTTTATGACAGCCCATTCATTTACCCAATAAGAATTTTGAAATACCACTCCATAAAGATTACCTTCCATTTATTATTATGGAAGGTATACCTATATTAAGTTCATGGTAAGGCTAGTTGCAAATGTTTTGAATAGCACTGTATATCTAAATTTGATCCAAATTTGTTTCCAAATTAAATAGTGCCAAAAAAACGCCATGTGCCAAATTTTATGAAAATCGGTTAATAGGTTAGGTTAGGTTGTAGAGGGTGACATCAATGTTCTTGTATTGATGCCCACTTAGACTAGTATAGGTCCATTGTGATCCCTCGATGTGATATTTCAATCTTTCTTCTTCCGATGCGGCCGCTTTGTCCAAGAAACTTCCACCTGCTCTTTCTCTTTGAAAGAAATCCCAGAATAACCAACCAGAGGCCCTGATGAATGCAAGTATGTTCCTTAAGCTGCACTCCCGTAGATCAGTGAGAGTCTGAAAGAAAAAGGAGCCCAGTATCTTGTTTCTTCTAAAGGATAAAGCTGGGCACTGACACAGTAAGTGGTACGAGTCATCCGTAACTTCCGGGTCCAGGCACCATCTACAGATATCATCGTCTTTAAGTCCTATTCTTACCATGTGTTTCATAAGTGTGTTGTGTCCTGTTATGATACCAATCAATGGCCGTAATTCCTCTCTGTTCATCGACAACAAAATTTCACAGTTCCTACGTTTCTTTTCATCCCATATCAACTTGGTTTGCTCGCAACCATCCGAATAGACCCAGCGTCTTCGCCATTGCTCATCATATTTAACCTCTATCCTGTAATGATAAGAAGATAGTGGATGAAAAACGTCCGCTAGGACATTGTTCGTTCCACGAGCACCCTCCTTAGCCAGCACATCCGCTTTCTCATTTCCTATTATCCCATAGTGCCCAGGTACCCAGCACAGAGTTATATTATGCTGTTCAGTGAGAACCTTGAGTTCTCGACGACAGCGGCTGACTACCCTGACCTTATGTCAGCTCTGCACAATGCCTTTATAGCTGCCTGACTGTCGATGAAGAAGCTGATATCGCTTCTGAATAACGGCCTCATCAACAGCGACTCAGCAGCCTTCGTGATCGCAGAAATCTCAGCCTGAAAAATACTGCAATCACTATCCAGCGAGTAAGACTCTCTTATTCCTAGTTCACTACAATAGATTCCGTTGCCCGTTCCTTCCTCCATCTTTGATCCATCCGTATACATGTTCAGGGTTCCGAAGGGTATCCTCCTGTCTTCCCACTCTTCCATACTTGGTATAATGTATGTCGGTTTGTGATGATAAACCTGCTCCGTGGCCATATGGTCCGTCTCTCTATACTACCGGGCCAGAATTTCAGTATGCCTGCAGGCTGTCCTCTCCAGCGTGTTCAAGCTTCTAAGTCTCAGAAGTGTCAGTTCAGCCGTCTTCCTTATGTGTAAATCGAGTGGGATAAATCCCATCAGTACCTCCAGAGCGGCAGTGGCTGTGGTCCTCATGGCACCTGTCATATAGATGAGTGCAGTCCTATTTACCCTATTTATTCTCGATATATGATTTTGGTGTCTCACGATTGTCCACCAAACATGACAGCCATATGTGGCCACAGGTCTTACAACCGCGGTATAAAGCCAGCCAAAAAGAGAAGGCCTCATTCCCCATCTCTGCCCGACCAATTTTTGACACGAGTATAGTGCCGCATAGGCCCTCTTAATGCGATCGGCAGTATTCTCCATCCAGTTCAGCCTGGAGTCCAAAATAACTCCTAGGTACCTTGCTGATTTCGAGAGCTTTATGCCCTGGAATTCAGGAGACTTGTACCCGATAACCTTTTTCCTCCTGGTGAACAGTTAATACTTGCTACCGTAATCCTGCGAACAACAAATACATGGACAGACGGACGGACACCAAGGTCTAGATCGACTCAGAAGGTTGTTCTTTTATGGGATCTAAAATTAATATTTTATGCAGATCAAAGTTAGAATACCCTGACCACTATGTTGTTTAGGGTATAAAAAGTTATTTAACTACACTAATATAAATGCGTTTAATTGTTGAATTTCTTTTACGAAAAAGTTTGCCACTTTTTTAAAATAAGTTTTCCATCTTTTATGGCTTGTTACACTTTTTGTGTCAATTTCTAGAAATTCTCAACGGCAACGCTGAAATAAAGTCAAATCGACTAGAAAAATTTTCGTTTTTTTTTGGAAAATTTGAATTTAGAAATGAAAAATGTTTCTTTTTATATCGTTTATTCAGATAATTCAATAGAAAAACATCTGGTAACCCCTTGGCCATTATACATATGGATATGTGCATACATGTTTCAATATCTGTAAATGTTCTCTTACATTATAGAAATTCTATGCTGAGAACGATTGGTCGGTCATCGGGTTGAAGAAGGGCTTTTTCTGTTTCTCTTGTTCCCCCCACACTCACTATTTGATTAGTCGTCATGCATGTTTTCGCATTTATTGGCTTTTTTTTATTTTTACGTTGTGTTTAATTGTGTCTCAATTTTGTATCTCATTTATGTATGTGCCACTGAGTGGCCGGCTACTCCTCAGTAGCAGTTGTAATTTTGTAATGAGTGTCGGTTGATCTGTGCAATTTCGGCAATTTTCCTAAACATTTTCACTAAGTGTTTAGTTTTTATTTTTACCGTTACATATTTTGACATTTCGAAAAGATATTCGCTGTCACAATGATAATTAAGTGATAACTAAGTGTAGATGTACAAAAAAAGCAAGGGTGGCAACAATAACAATTACTTGGAAAAATACGAAATCATTTGCTACGATTCAATGTTAAAATCTAGACGGTATGTCATTATTTTTTATTTAAAAATTTTATATAAATTAGACTGTGGTATCACACGATTCAATTTGTGTAACTTAATAAGCAATTGTCACAATTGAAATGTCCATGTTCATAGACATATTATAGAAGTCTCAATGTTATGGTCAGCTATCGATACCTTTGATACATGCCAAAAAATTCTTTCCTCGCCCTTTAACAACCTTGCAAAAATCGTTCCATATCGCTTTATAAAGGGTAATACGGTCAAAATTTGGTCAATATAAACTTGACGTATTTCTTTCAATTTTGCATTTAAAAAACCTGAACACCCCTCATTTTGAAGGTGTGTGTGTGTAGAATGTTGCTACTATTTTGATTTTGGAATTCACTCTTCGGTTGTCAAAATGTCGTCCAAGCAAGAAGAGCAGCGTATCAAAATTTTGCTCGCGCATCGCGAAAATCCGAACTACTCGCACGCAAAGCTGGCAAAATCGCTAAAAATTGCCAAATCAACCGTTACAAATGTAATTAAAGTGTTTGGGGAACGTTTGTCGAGAGCCAGGAAGTCTGGATCGGGGGGAAATCGAAAACCGGAAGCCGCTGAGACGACAAAGAGAGTTGCCGGTAGTTTCAAGCGAAACCCTAACCTCTCTCTCCGAGATGCCGCAAATAAGCTGGGTGTATCGTCTACAACCCTGCATCGAGCCAAAAACCGAGCCGAACTATCGACTTACAAGAAGGTAGTGACTCCAAATCGCGATGATAAACAAAATACGACGGCCAAAGCGCGATCCTGGAGGCTGTACACGACGATGCTGACGAAGTTTGACTGCGTGGTAATGGACGACGAAACCTACGTCAAAGCCGACTACAAGCAGCTTCCGGGACAGGAGTTTTATACGGCAAAAGGAAGGGGAAAGGTAGCAGATATTTTCATGCACATAAAACTGTCAAAGTTCGCAAAGAAATATCTGGTTTGGCAAGCCATCTGTACCTGTGGCTTGAAAAGCAGCATTTTCATAGCTTCCGGGACTGTCAACCAAGAAATTTACGTGAAAGAGTGTTTGAATAAACATCTGCTGCTTTTCCTGAAGAAACACGGTTGTTCCGTACTGTTTTGGCCGGATTTGGTATCTTGCCATTACGGTAAAAAGGCCATGGAGTGGTACGCCGCCAACAACGTGCAGGTGGTTCCCAAGGACAAGAACCATCCCAACACGCCAGAGCTCCACCCAATTGAGAAATACTGGGCTATTGTCAAGCGGAACCTAAAGAAGACAAAAAAACTGCTAAGGACGAGCAGCAGTTCAAGGCAAACTGGCTTTCTGCGGCGAAGAAGGTGGACAAGGTGGCTGTACAAAATCTGATGGCAGGTGTCAAGCGTGAGGACCGGCAATTCGGATTTGGAAAAGCGAAAGCCTAACTGAATATTTTTCCTGAATTTTATACTAATTGAACTTGAAAAAGAAATTTAATTTGATTTTTTAAATAAACGATTTCACCGATTTACACGCGTTTTCCCTTGACCAAATTTTGACCGTATCACCCTTTATATCAAAACATGGACCGATACTCACCATTTGTGGCAAACCTCTTTATGGTCCTAAAATACCTATAAATTTTCCATTTCAGGCAAATTGTATATAAACTACGGATTCTATAAACCCAAGATGTAAAATCGGGAGATCGGTCTATATTGGGGCTATACCAAAGCGATACGGAACATTTTCGGCACACCTTTTGATGGTCCTCAAGTACCTCTATATATGGACCGATGGACCGATGCTCACAATTTTTGGCACACGTATTTGTGGTCCTACAATACCTCTAGATTTCCTATTTTAGGTAAATTGAATAAAAACTGCGGTTTCTATAAGCCCAAGAAGTAAAATCGGGTGATCGATCTATATGGGGGATATACCAAAACATGAACCGATACTCACCATTTTTGGCACACCTCTTTATATTTAAAGATTTAAAATTTCTGGCAAATTGGATTAAAACTACGATTTCTATAAGCCCAAGACCCCAAATCGGGAGGTCGGTTTATATGGGAACCGATATAGCCGATATAGTCGGTTTATATGGGGACCGATATAGCCCATCTTCGAACTTGGCCTGCCTGCAGACAAAAGACGAGTTTGTGCAAAATTTCAGCACGATTACTTCATTATTGAAGACTGTAGCCTGTAACTGTAGACTACAACAGACAGACAGACGGACAGACGGACATCGTTATATCGTCTTAGAATTTCTCCCTGATCAAGAATATATATATTTTATATAGTCAGAAATCGATATTTCGATGTGTTACAAACAGAATGACAAACTTATTATACCCCCTCACCATTCTATGGTGGTGGGTATAAAAAGCTGAAAAAACGAATAAATTCAAATTTCACTCGGATCAATACCAAAATTATTAGTGTAAAGACGTAACAATGGGTATTACACTCTTGGGTAAAATTAGCAAAAATTAATTCGCCGGTTTTAAACCAATTACAACGATTGATATTTTCTAATACACTTTTATGTGCACACACCAATTTTTTTCTGATTCAATCATGAAATTAATTGATCCAATTAATTTTTTAATTGATGTGTCTTCAATCATAAAAGTGATAAAAGTATCAATCACAGTTTTAATATGGCATAAACAAATACTTGATTAAAAAATTAATTTATTTCATTAGGAAATTTCAATTAATTATTTTAATTGATTCAATTAAAAATTTAATTGAAGTTGATTGCAAATCTCAATTATTTCTTTAATTAAAAACGTAACTATTTTTAATTAATTTATTAACTGACTTTGTGTTTTGAGTTTTATTAAATAATTGATTGTTTGAAATAAATTTTTAATTAAAAATTAACAAAATTCACATTATTTGTTATTAACTGAATTAGTGTTCTCAGTTTGATTAAAAAGTTAATTGTATTAATTTTTAATTGAAAATTTAAAAATTTTCAATCACTAACATACTGAAAATAATGTTAAAAAGTTAATGGTATCAATTAATTTATTAATTGAAAAAATTTTCAACTTTTTAATTGGAAATATTTTTCCTGTGTGACATTGTGCAAGATATCGCACATTGGGTTTGTTGATGATTAAAACGAGCTGTGCTACGTCCTGCAAGTTTTTACTCAAAAAAAAATCTTTTTGGTGTAAACGAAGAACTTTCAGTAAATATTTGTGATAGTAATCAAAATTTATCGAGCTCACAGGTTGGCTGATAAGTCCTCGGTCTAAGAAAAACACTTTTTGTGTCAAAATTCGTTTTTATTATTCAACATAGTTCCCTTCAAGAGCGATACAACGATTATAACGACCTTCCAATTTTTTGATACCATTTTGGTAGTACTCCTTCGGTTTTGCCTCAAAATAGGCCTCAGTTTCGGCGATCACCTCTTCATTGCAGCCAAATTTTTTCCCTGCGAGCATCCTTTTGAGGTCTGAGAACAAGAGAACTTCGCTGGGGCCAGATCTGGAGAATATGTTATGGTGGGTGGGGAAGCAATTCGAAGCCCAATTCATGAATTTTTGCCATCGTTCTCAATGACTTGTGATACGGTGCGTTGTCTTGGTGGAACAACACTTTTTTCTTCTTCATATGGGGCCGTTTTACCGCGATTTCGACCTTCAAACGCTCCAATAATGGTTTTTCCCTCCTGAAGATAATCGATAAAAATTATTCCATGCGCATCCAAAAAACAGAGGCCATTACTTTGCCAGCGGACTTTTGAGTCTTTCCACGCTTCGGAGACCGTTCACCGGTCGCACTCAAAAAAAAAGTGAACTCTCTATTTCACTAAAGCCAATTTAACTTTATTTTAGTTCATGGAATTATTATGTTTGGAGAAAGTTCTCTTTACTATAATAATTTTTTGTGTACGTTAGTTAAATTAACTAAACCCAAGGAAAACAAGTATATACGGCCGTAAGTTCGGCCAGGCCGAAGCTTATGTACCCTTCACCATGGATTGCGTAGAAACTTCTACTGAAGACTGTCATCCACAATCGAATTACTTGGGTTGCGGTAACACTTGCCGATGGCAAGGTATCTTAAAACTTCCTAACACCGTATTCCAAATTACGAGGTAGTCCATACGTAGTATATATTAAACTAAAAAAGACCGATTAAATACGTATATAATTAAGTTTAAAGTTTCTATAGAAATAAAATTTTGACAACATTTTCTATAGAAGTAAAATTTGAAAAAAAATTTCTATAGAAATAAAATTTTGACAAAATTTTCTATAGAAATAAAATTTTGTAAAAATTTTCTATAGAAATAACAATGAAAATGTTTTCCATAAAAATTATTTTTGGCACGAGTGGCAACCATGAATATGAACCGATGTGGACCAATTTTTGTGTGATTGGGGATCGGCTATATATAACTATAGATCAATATGGACCAATTTTGGCATGGATATTAGCGGCCTTATACTAACTCCACGTTGCAAATTTGAACCGGATCGGATGAATTTTGCTCCTCCAAGAGGCTCCGGAGTTCAAATCTGATTTATATGGGGGCTATATATAATTATGGACAAATATGGACAAATTTTTTAATGGTTTTTAGAGACTATATACTAATACCATGTACCAAATTTCAGCCGGATCGGATGAAATTTGCTTCTCTTAGAGGATCCGCAAACCAAATCTGGGAATCGTTTTATATGGGGGCTATATATAATTATGGACCAATATGGACCAATTTTTACATGGTTGTTAGAGACAATATACTAACACCACGTACCAAATTTCAACCGGATCGGATGAATTTGGCTCCTCTAAGAGGCTCCGGAGTTCAAATTTGGGGATCGGTTTATATAGGGGCTATATATAATTATGGACCGATATGGACCAATTTTTGCATGGTTGTTAGAGACCGTATACTTATATCATGTACCAAATTTCAGCCGTATCGGACGAAATTTGCTTCTCTTTGAGGCTTCGCAAGCCAAATCTGGGGATCGGTTTATATGGGGTCTATATATAATTATGGACCGATGTGAACCAATTTTTACAAGGATGTTAAGGACCATATACCAACACCATGTGCCAAATTTCAGCCGGATGGGATGAAATTTGCTTCTCTTTGAGGCTCAACAAGCCAAATCGGGGGATCGGTTTAAATGGGGGCTATATATAATTATTGACCGATATGGACCAATTTTTGCGTGAGTGTTAGAGACCATATACCAACACCATGTACCAAATTTCAGCCGGATCGGATGAAATATGCTTCACTTATAGGCTCCACAAGCCAAATCTGAGGGTCCCTTTATATGGGGGCTATACGTAAAAGTGGACCGATATGGCCCATTTGCAATACCATCCGACCTACATCAATAACAACTACTTGTGCCAAGTTTCAAGTCGATAGTTTGTTTCGTTCGGAAGTTAGCGTGATTTCAACATACGGACGGACATGCTCAGATCGACTCAGAATTTCACCACGACCCAGAATATATATACTTTATGGGGTCTTAGAGCAATATTTCGATGTGTTACAAACGGAATGACAGAGTTAATATACCCCCCATCCTATGGTGGAGGGTATAAAAATAATATGCATTTAATACTAGCGACGCCATCTATGTGTCAGACCGGGGACTCATCAGCCAACCTGTTATACGTTGCATTTTCATGTTTTAAGACAATAGAGTACTTAGAACCATTTTTGTTTTGTAAAATTTGTTTAAATTTAACGAAAATATTGTAGGGAAATTGTTTGGGAATGTATGGGAAAGTAGGGAGCTTTTTTTGTCCTTAAGACAGATTGAGACAAAGCACCCATGCGGTTTATCTCCCAGACCTATATCAATGTTACCCCACAAATGCTTATGATTACTAATTCAGTAAGGGTGGTTTAGGGTATGATATTGTCGGCCCCGCGCGACTTTCTACTTTATCTACTTGTTATACCCTGCTCCACACTGTGGAACAGGGTATTATAAGTTAGTGCATATGTTTGCAACACCCAGAAGGAGACGAGATAGACACATGGTGTCTTTGGCAAAAATGCTCAGGGTGGGCTCTTGAGTCGATATAGCGATGTCCGTCTGTCCATGAACACATTTTTGTAATCAAAGTCTAGGTCGCAGTTTTAGTCCAATCGACTTTAAATTTGGCACAAGTATGTGTTTTGGCTCAGAATAGATCCCTATTGATTTTGGAAGAAATCGGTTCAGATTTATATATAGCTCCCATATATATATTTCACCCGATATGGACTTATATGGCCCCAGAAGCCAGAGTTTTACCCTAATTTGCTTAAAAATTTGCACAAGAAGAACAATTAGTACTATAGTCAAGTGTGTCAAATTTTATTGAAATCGGTTCAGATTTAGATATAGCTCCCATATATAGCTTTCGCCCGATTTACACTCATATGACCACAGAGACCTATTTTTTGCTCCGATTTAGTTGAAATTTTGCACAGGGAGTAGAGTTAGCATTGTAGCTATGCGTGCCAAATTTGGTTGAAATCGGTTCAGATTTAGATATATCCCCCATATACAGCTTTCGCCCGATTTTCAACCATATGACCACAGAGGCCAATTTTTAACTCCGATGTAGTTGAAATTTTGAACAGGGAGTAGAATTAGCATTGTAGCTATGCGTGCCAAATTTGGTTGAAATCGGTTCAGATTTAGATATATCCCCCATATACAGCTTTCGCCAGATTTACACTGATATGACCACAGAGGCCGATTTTTAACTCCGATTAAGTTGAAATTTTGCACAGGGTGTAGAATTAGCATTGTAGCTATGCGTGCCAAATTTGGTTGAAATCGGTTCAGATTTAGATATAGCTCCCATATATAGCTTTCACCCGATTTACACTCATATGACCACAGAGGCCTATTTTTTGCTCCGATTTAGTTGAAATTTTGCACAGGGAGTAGAGTTAGCATTGTAGCTATGCGTGCCAAATTTGGTTGAAATCGGTTCAGATTTAGATATATCCCCCATATACAGCTTTCGCCCGATTTTCAACCATATGACCACAGAGGCCAATTTTTAACTCCGATGTAGTTGAAATTTTGAACAGGGAGTAGAATTAGCATTGTAGCTATGCGTGCCAAATTTGGTTGAAATCGGTTCAGATTTAGATGTATCTCCCATATATAGCTTTCGCCCGATTTACACTGATATGACCACAGAGGCCGATTTTTAACTCCGATTAAGTTGAAATTTTGCACAGGGTGTAGAATTAGCATTGTAGCTATGTGTGCCAAATTTGGTTGAAATCGGTTCAGATGTAGATATAGCTCCCATATATAGCTTTCGCCCGATTTACACTCATATGACCACAGAGGCCTATTTTTTGCTCCGATTTAGTTGAAATTTTGCACAGGGAGTAGAATTAGCATTGTAGCTATGCGTGCCAAATTTGGTTGAAATCGGTTCAGATTTAGATATAGCTCCCATATATATGTTTTTCTGATTTCGACAAAAATGGTCAAAATACCAACATTTTCCTTGTTAAATCTCCACTGCTTAGTCGAAAAGTTGTAAAAATGACTCTAATTTTCCTAAAATTCTAATACATATATATCGAGCGATAAATCATAAATAAACTTTTGCGAAGTTTCCTTAACATTGCTTCAGATTTAAATGTTTCCCATATTTTTTTACTAACATTGTGTTCCACCCTAGTGCATTAGCCGACTTAAATTTTGAGTCTATAGATTTTGTAGAAGTCTATCAAATTCTGTCCAGATCGAGTGATATTTAAATGTATGTATTTGGGACAAACCTTTATATATAGCCCCCAATACATTTGACGGATGTGATATGGTATCGAAAATTTAGATCTACTAAGTGGTGCAGGGTATAATATAGTCGGCCCCGCGCGACTTTCTACTTTACTTACTTTTTTTTCCTAACATTGTGTTCCACCCCAGGGCATTAGCCGACTTAAATTTAATGTCTATAAAAATTGTGGAACATATTTGACGGATTTGGATATGGTATCGAAAATGTGGATCTACAAAGTGGTGCAGTGTATAATATAGTCGGCCCCGCCCGACTTTAGACTTTCCTTACTTGTTTTACTGGTCTAAGTTTTCAATTACAATCAAATTTTTAATTGTAAATCTGTTAGTGATATTTCTTTCTGTGTATGTAGCTTTACCTTAATTTTCTTGCAAATGCCCACAACTTTCACTAAGATTAACATTTGTCTTTGGTCTCTCTTATTATGTTAGACATTGTTTCCATCATCTTCATGACACACCATCTCTGGGGCTTAGTTAGTTTTTCTTTTGTCATGCAATTTTACAAGAAATCAATAAAAACCGTCACACACCATGTGCTGGCTACTACAAAAATAATCTGTGTCATATTAGCTAGCATGCAAAAAAAGAAAATCAGAGACAGAAGACGAGAATGTAACAGCATTGTTCAATACTATGTTAAATCGAATGGAAAATACGGTCATTTAACCAATATTGTCAAGGTCTTGTTGTAAATCACTCGAAATTTGATTTTGAAGCATTTAAATGATAACTTTGTATATAAATATGATGACACTCAAACATAAACTTTGGCAATGTGAAATGTAATATGTTTGTACAAAAATATTTATTAAAGCAAAGTCGACTATTGAAAACCTTTTTTTCGGAAGATTCAATTTCGATTCACTGAATTATCCTAATTTATTCAGATAATTGGTTGATAGTTTCGCTGCAAGTCGAGGATGCTCATGAGGAATGTGGAAATTTTTCTGTTCATACACACTGAAAAAAGCAAGCCCGGTTCCAAAGATTTTGTCTTTACTTTAAAAATTTTGGTATTGATTCCGAGCCAAAGAAGTGGAGAATACAAGTAAGGATTCTCTTTTAAATTTGGGGTTTGTGTACTTGACTCTAGGAAGCAAATTTTAATTTTTCGCTTTGTATACCCTCCACCATAGGATGGGAGTATATTAACTTTGTCATTCCGTTTGTAAGACATCGAAATATTGCTCAAAGACCCCATAAAGTATATATATTCTGGATCGTGGTGAAATTCTGAGTCGATCTGAGCATGTCCGCCCGTCCGTCCGTCTGTTGAAATCACGCTAACTTCCGAACGAAACAAGCTATCGACTTGAAACTTGGCACAAGTAGTTGTTATTGATGTAGGTCGGATGGTATTGCAAATGGGCCATATCGGTCCACGTTTACGTATAGCCCCCATATAAACGGACCCCCAAATTTGGCTTGCAGAGCCTCTAAGAGAAACAATTTTCATCCGATCCGGCTGAAATTTGGTACATGGTGTTAGTATATGGTCTCTAACAAGCATGCAAAAATTGGTCCATATCGGTCCATAATTATAACTACACTGAAAAAACAGTGAACCCACCAGGAAGAAAACTTTCGGTTAATTTTAGAAAATTTTGAATATTTGTAGAAAATTTTAAATAAACAGTATTACAAACGTTGGCATCACACCGATGTCGTAAAAATAAGTAAATATTTTTCGACAAATACAAGAAAATTTATTAGACATAACCAAGTTTTTTCACTTGTTAAAGAAAATTTTGTAGTTTGAAGAAAAAGCTTGGAGTTCAAAATTGCAAGAATGTCTTTAGTGACATACGAAGTTCATGATGGACGCATTTTTGGTAAAATTTACAATTTTAAAGAAATTCTGAACTATTTTGTGGAATACACAAATTTAGTTAATCTTTATGTTTCATTTGAGTATATTTTTTTCCTCGGGTTTAGTTAATTTAACTAACGTACACAAAAAATTATTGGAGTAAAGAAAACTTTCTCCAAACATAATATTTCTATGAACTAAAATAAAGTTAAATTGGCTTTAGTGAAATAGAGAGTTCACTTTTTTTGAGTGTATATAGCCCCCATATAAACTGATCACCAGATTTGACCTCCGGAGCCTCCGATCCGGCTGAAATTTGGTACATGGTGTCAACATTTGATCTCTAACAACCATGCAAAAAGTGGTCCACATCGGTCCATAATTATATATAGTCCCCATATAAACCGATCCCCCGATTTGGCTTGCGGAGCCTCTAAGAGAAGCAAATTTTATCCGATCGGGTTGAAATTTGGTACATGGTGTAAGTGTATGGTCTCTAACAATTATATATAGCCTATATGGGACCAATCCCCAGATTTGGCTTGCGGAGTCTCTAGGAGAAGCAAATTTAATCCGATCCGACTGAAATTTGGTACATGGTGTTAGTATATGGTCTCTAATGACCATGCAAAAATTGGTCCACATCGGTCTATAATTATATATAGCCCCCATATAAACCGATCACCAGATGTGACCTCCGGAGCCTCTTGAAAGACCAAAATTCATCTGATTCAGTTGAAATTTAGTAAGTGGTGTTAATATATGGCCTCAAACACCAATGCAAAAATAGGAGATTTGGTTTTGAAGCCACTTGGAGGAGCAAATTTCATCCGAGTCAGTTGAAATTTGGTACATTGTGCTAGTATATGGCCGTTAACAACCATGTCTAACTAGGTTCAATTGGTCTATAGTTATATATAGCCCTCAGATAAATATCATACAATCACACAAAAATTGGTCCATATCAAGTTCATAATTGTATATAGCCCCCATATAAGCGACCCCCATATTTCAATTCTGGCTCTCTACGTACCGTGCAAAAAGTCCATATCGATTCGTAATTATTTGTAGACTTACCTATACATACCTTTTTTGTCTAATATATGCCACGTATGGACTAACTCACAATTTAGAAAACGATGTTAAGAAGTTTTAAGATACCACAACCCAATTAATTCGATTGTGGATGACAGTCTTTCGTAGAAGTTTCTACGCAATCCGTGGTGGAGGGTACATAAGATTCGGCCTGGCCGAACTTACGGCCGTATATACTTGTTCAGCTTTTTTTTTTCTTCATATGCTATCAAAGTCCTTTAAAACAAAGTTAACGACCACTTTATTTTCCAAATGCAGACATGACTTTCAGTAGAAATTATGCTGTGTTTCAAGTAAAAAACGTCTTTAAAATAAAGTTTTGAAAAACATGTCCTATTTTTTGCTTTGTAGTAAAGATGCAAAAAGACAACAAATTTAAAGACAATTTCATAACTTTTAAAGAATTTTTCTGAATTATTAAAGTCAAGTTGACCTTACCCCAAAAAATTTTTCTTTCATGTTATGATACCCATTTGTAAGTCAAATCACTTAATTATAAGGCCAACACGACTTCATTGAAAAGTTTATCGACTTTTGGACAAAGAAAAAACTTTATATTAGAGAAACAGTAAAAGAAACAGTAAAAAAATTAACATTGTTTCATTGTTACTATTGAAGTGTTTTAGTTTACATTTGTTTTAAGGCTGATACAAAGAAAATAAAAAATCGGAAATAAAAGAATTAGTTTGTTTCAATAATGATGTTATTCGAATAAATTATTTTATTAATTCAAATCATTGTCAGTTACAGTTTAAAAAGTTTTTTTTTGTTGAATTGTGGCTAATTTTCTACATAAATTTAAACAATAAATCACAAGTGCTATCTACTGCTTCCTCCTAAGAATCTTGTCCATGTCATTGGTGATATCACATAAATTGTGGGGCAGAACACCTGCGTAATTTCCATAAAATTTCAAATCCGGTAATGCCGTACATAATATCTCAGCCATTTGAAGAGAATTTGTTCTAACAACTAAATGTAGGATAGTATCTCCAGAACCTAATACTTCCAGGCTAATTAACTCATCATCATCATTTTCATGACAAAACTTTAACATTACTCTGACAAGATCTTGCATATCATGAAGAACAGCTTCATGAAGTATAGTATGACCATTATTATTGTAAATTTGAAATATTCGTCTTAAATCTTGTTGTATGCCTTCTCTTAGTTTATGATGATTCGCTAAGAGAATCTTAAATATCTCAATGCACTCATGATTATATCCTTCAATAGCCGTATGTATGGGTGTCCTTCCTTCTATATCCTGTTCACAGATTTTTCCAAATTTGTAATTTTTCAATAGAGGTATTAACAGCTTATATAGATTGTGTGAACAAACATAATGCAGAATATTTTCTCGTCGAGAATTTCGTCCATAGCTTAACATACCACCATAGAATTTTTGTAGAGTTTTAGTCAGAACTTCTGTGGTAGTCTAGAAAAAAAAATTAGAAAAATGTAAAATTTTGTAATTCATGTTTAAGAAAATAATTTTGTAAAATTTATTGTCTATCTATACCGAAAAAATTTTTTTGTGAAAATTTTATTTCCTATAGAAAATTTTGTCAAAATTTTATTTCCTATAGAAAATTTAGTCAAACATTTTTTTCTATAGACAATTTACTCAAAATTGTATTTCCTATAGAAAATTTTGTCAAAATTTCATTTCTATAGAAAATTTTGTCAAAATTTTATTTCCTATAGAAAATTTTGTAAAAATTTTATATCCTATAGAAAATTTTGTAAATTTTTTCTTATGGAAATTTTTTTTAATTCTATAGAAAATGACAAAGTTTTATTTCTATAGAAAATTTTCTCAAAATTTTATTTCCTATCGAAAAATTTGTCAAAATTTAATTCCTTTAGAACATTTTGTCGAAATTTCATTTCTATAGAAAATTTTGTCAAAATTTTATTTCCTATAGAAAATTTTGTAAAAATTTTATTTCTACAGACAATTTAGTCAAACATTTTTTTCTATAGACAATTTACTCAAAATTGTATTTCCTGTAGAAAAATTTGTCAACATTTTATTTTCTATAGAAAATTTTGTCAAAATTTCCTTTCTATAGAAAATTTTGTTAAAATTTTATTTCCTATAGAAAATTTTGTGAAAATTTCCTTTCTATAGAAAATTTTGTCAAAATTTTATTTCCTATAAAAAATTTTGTCAAAATTTTATTTCTATCGAAAATTTTGTAAATTTTTTTTTATAGAAAAATTTTTTAATTCTGTAGAAAATGACAAAATTTTATTTATTATTGAAAATTTGCTCAAAATTTTATTTCCTATAGAAAATTTTGCCAAAATTTTATTTCCTATAGAAAATTTTGTCAAAATTTTATTTCCTATCGAAAATTTTGTCAAAATTTAATTCCTTTAGAATTTTTGTTGAAATTTCATTTCTATAGAAAATTTTGTCAAAATTTTATTTTCTATCGAAAATTTTGTCAAAATTTTATTTCTATAGAAAATGTTGTCAACATTTTATTTCTTTAGAAAATTTAGTCAAACATTTTTTTCTATAGAACATTTTCTCAAAATTTTATTTCCTATAGAAAATTTTGTAAAAATTATATTTCTATAGAAAATGCTGTAAAATTTTTTTATAAAAAAAAAATTTTAATTCTATAGCAAATGTTGTCAAAATTTTATTTCGATAGAAAATTTAGTCAAACATTTTCTTTGTATAGAAAATTTTATCAAAATTTTATTTCCTATCGAAAATTTCGCCAAAATTTAATTCCTTTAGAACATTTTGTCGAAATTTCATTTCTATAGAAAATTTTGTGAAGATTTTATTTCCTATAGAAAATTTTGTCAAAATTTTATTTCTATAGAATATTTAGTCAAACATTTTTTTGTATAGAATATTTCTCAAAATTTTATTTCCTATAGAAAATTTTGTAAAAATTATATTTTTATAGAAAATGCTGTAAAATTTTTTTATAGGAATTTTTTTTTAATTTTATAGAAAATGTCAAAATTTTATTTCCTATTGAAAATTTTGTCAAAATTTCATTTCTATAGAAAATTTTGTCAAAGTTTTATTTCCTATAGAAAATTTTGTGAAAATTTTATTTCCTATAGAAAATTTTGTCAAAATTTTATTTCTATAGAATATTTAGTCAGACATTTTTATCTATAGAAAATTTTCTCAAAATTTTATTTCCTATAGAAAATTTTGTCTAAATTTTATTTCCTATAGAAAATTTTGTCAAAATTGTATTTCCTATAGAAAAATTTGGCGAAATTTCATTTCTATAGAAAATTTTGTCAAAATTTTATTTCCTACAGAAAATGTTGTCAAAATTTTATTTCTTTAGAAAATAAAGTCAAACATTTTTTTCTATAGAAAATTTTGTAAAAATTATATTTCTATAGAAAATGCTGTAAAATTTTTATTTATAGGAAAAGTTTTTTAATTCTATAGAAAATGTTATCAAAATTTTATTTCTATAGAAAATTTAGTCAAACATTTTTTTCTATAGAAAATTTTGCCAAAATTTTATTTCCTATAGAAAATTTTGTCAAAATTTTATTTCCTATCGAAAAGTTTTGTCAAAATTTAATTCCCTTAGAACATTTTGTCGAAATTTCATTTCTATAGAAAATTTTGTCAAAATTTTATTTCCTATAGAAAATTTTGTAAAAATTATATTTCTATTGAAAATGCTGTTAAATTTTTTTTTATAGAAAAATTTTTTTAATTCTATAGAAAATGTTTGAAAAATTTTATTTCTATAGATAATTTAGTCAAACATTTTTTTCTATAGAAAATTTTGTCAAAATTTTATTTCCTATAGAAAATTTTCTCAAAAGTTTATTTCCTATAGAAAATTTTGTCAAAATTTCATTTCTATAGAAAATTTTGTCAAAATTTTATTTCCTATAGAAAATTTTGTGAAAATGTTATTTCCTATAGAAAATTTTGTCAAAATGTTATTTCTATAGAATATTTAGTCAAACATTTTTTTCTATAGAACATTTTCTCAAAATTTTATTTCTTATAGAAAATTTTGTAAAAATTATATTTCTATAGAAAATTTTGTAAAATTTTTTTATAGAAAAATTTTTTTAATTCTATAGAAAATGTCAAAATTTTATTTCCATAGAAAATTTAATCAAACATTTTTTTGTATAGAAAATTTTGTCAAAATTGTATTTCTATAGAAAATTTTGTCGAAATTTCATTTCTATAGAAAATTTTGTCGAAATTTCATTTCCTATCAAAAATTTTGTCGAAATTTCATTTCTATAGAAAATTTTGTAAAAATTTTATTTCCTATAGAAAATTTTGTGAAAATTTTATTTCCTATAGAAAATTTTGTCAAAATTTTATTTCCTATAGAAAATTTTTTCAAAATTTTATTTTCCTATCGAAAATTTTGTCAAAATTTTATTTGCTATAAAAAATTTTGTAAAAATTTAATTTCCGTAGAAAATGTCGTCAAAATTTTATTTCTATAGAAAATGTTGTCAAAATTTTATTTCTATAGAAAATTTAGTCAAACATTTTTTTCTATAGAAAATTTTCTCAAAATTTTATTTCTATAGAAAATTTTGTCAAAAATTTATTTCTATAGAAAGTTTTCTCAAAATTTTATTTCCTATAGAAAATTTTGTCAAAATTTTATTTCTATAGAAAATTTTCTCAAAATTTTATTTCCTATAGAAAGTTTTCTCAAAATTTTATTTCCTATAGAAAATTTTGTCAAAATTTTATTTCTATAGAAAATTTTGTCAAAAATTTATTTCTATAGAAAATTTTGTAAAATTTTTTGTTATAGAAAAATTTTTTAATTCTATAGAATTCTATAGAAAATTTAGTCAAACATTTTTTTCTATAGAAATTTTTCTCAAAATTTTATTTCCTATAGAATATTTTCTCAAAATTTTATTTCCTATAGAATATTTTCTCAAAATGTTATTTCCTATAAAAAATTTTCTGAAAATTTTATTTCCTATAGAAAATTTAGTCAAAATTTTATTTCTATAGAACATAATTCAAAATTCAAAGTTTTATTTCTATAGAAAATTTTATTTCACCAAGTCCATTGTCGGAATCTCTGAGCCAGCGATCGATAGTATCTTGAGTTCTCCGTCTTGTGCTGGTACGTATCGCGGCTAAGTTCTCTGCTGAAAATTTCAAACTCGAATTTATCTTCACACACAAAAAAATTTTTTTCTGATTCAATCACGAAATTAATTGATCCAATTAATTTTTTAATTGAAATGTCTTCAATCACAGTAATGATAGTATCAATTAAAAAATTAATTGACACTCAATTAAAAAATTAATTGATCCAATTAAATATTTAATTGATACTATTAATTTGTGTGATTGATTTTTATTTCAATTAAAAAATTTGTTGAATCAATTAAATTTTTAATTGAATATTTTCTAAAACTCAATTAAGATTTTAATTAGAAAAATTTTCGTGAAATTTTTTTCTGTGCATGCATATTAGACTTGGTGCTCTAATTCTGACATCAGAAGAGTTAGGTTAGGTTAGATTATGTGGCAGCCCGATATATCAGGCTCACTTAGACTATTCAGTCCATTGTGTTACCACAGTGGTGAACTTTTTTTCTTATCACTGAATGCTGCCCGATTCCATGTTAAGCTCAATGACAAAGGACCTCGTTTTTATAGCCGAGTTCGAACGGCGTTCCATATTGCGGTGAAACCACTTTGAGAAGCTTTGTAACTCTCAGAAATGTCACCAGCATTACTGAGAGGGGATAATCCACCGCTGAAAAACTGTTTGGTGTTTAGTCGAAACTCGGTTTGAACCCACGACCCTGTGTATGCAAGGCTGGCATACTAATCATTGCACCACGGTGGCGGTTGTAAAGCGTGAGGGGGCTAAATTGATGATGTCCTGGAATATTATCGCGGGAGCATGATCATGAAAAGAAGACCTAAGCTAACCTTCGCCCAAAATCTCTTTTTTTCGAATTGACGAAATCGAAAGATCGGTCAGCTAACGTAAACTTAACATCAGGTGACGGTAATGTGGGTATTTCATTCAGTGTATAAGATGTTGAATCATCAACGATGAGTAAGTTACCTTGGAGAGAATGTCAAAGTTCATAGGGCGGTGGGGAAGTTCCCCAGCTCCAATCGGTTATGTACGTACAGCAATCACACAATACGAGGCTTAAAACCTGAACTATAGAGATTGTAGATCTCTGGCACAAGCGAGATATGTCTCTTCTATTCTGAACACCATGGATTGTACCCCAAGTTTAACTTATCATCATGCTATAATACTTTTGTGCCATTTTTCCTTTGAGCCATTAAATGTCATACTTTTTACATTTTTGTGCTACCTTTTTGTCATATTATGGCAACTTTTGGTAATTTTCTGCTATATTGTGAATTATTGTTTTTGGAAATATACACGATGTTCTGGTTTACGAATTCGCAAAACGCAAATTTTTTATCTGTAAATAACTTCTGAACCACTTCATATTTTGCGAGGAAATTTATTCCATTTAATTTCCTTATCATTATGGTTCAGGAACTAGCGATAGAGGAAAAGTTTGCGTTTTCGTAAACCAGAACATGGGGGGTTCTGATCCAGACTCTTTCATTATTAAAAAATGCACTAATCGCTAATCGGTTTCACAAAAAATAATCGAATGTTTGTGAGAGTTTCTACCGTCTTATATATTGGGTAATGCGAGAATGACAACAGATGTGGTACATCGGAATATTCCTAATCGGACAATACTGAAACTATGTTCATTTCATAACCTCATTCGATAGCTTTCAGCGATGAAGACTGGTGTCAAACTCAAGGCTACACGACAAGCAATTACGCATTCATTGAAACTATGGAGATTGTTTCAAAACAAAGAAATTGTGTACCGTCCGAATTGAATACGAGAGACGCTGAAAGGCGATTCTTCACTTGTGAACATGTTGATAATACCCGCAAAAACATTAATTGGAAACACATTGTCTCTCCACTTGTTCCGATTTATGACTCATGACCTGGCTGATCAGCATTTTTGTTTTATTTTTTTTTTTTTTGAGGAAACCAAGAATTTGGTCGATTCATCAAAAGACAAGTCGTTTTTTGTCCGCGGTATCCGTATGTTACCACCAAGATTGGAAAAAGTAATGTGACTAGCGACGGGCAATACTTCGATTGATCCGTGAAATTTATTTCGGAAAAAAATATTTGAAAACAAATACTCGGTTTTTTGTGATCCCAAAAAGATGGCTTAAAATTTACCATTTTGTGTGTCTTCTTCAATAATATTTTTAAAATTTGATATTCAAATATTTTTATATTTCTCGTCTTTGTTTTGCCAACGATTTAATAGATACTAAATTCTTTTTTCCGCATAAAGCAATCTTTTATACAAAAGGTAGTCGCAAAAAATTTAAGGGCAAATACCTCGCTATTTTAAATTTGAATTTAAGTCTAAAATAAGTAGGTGAATTCCCATTGAACAACACAAAAGAAAAAAATGGAACTAATGCATAAGTTTACAGATGTAAACATGACTAAACATTTGCTAATAGAATTGCTATATCCTACACTGAAAAAAGTATTGTAGTGAGTCCAAAGATTTCATATCTTTAAAATACGAATGCACATTTTGCTTAGCGTAGAAGACGCATTTTTCTAATATAAAGTTTTTTTTTCTCGTCCAAAAGTCGATAAACTTTTCAATGAAGTCGTCTTGTCCTTATAATTAAGTGATTGGACTTAAAAATGGGTATCATAACATGAAAGCAAATATGTTTGGGCTAAGGTCAACTTGACTTTAATAATTCAGAAAAATTCTTTAAATTTAATGAAATTGTCTTTAAATTTGTTGTCTTTTTGCATCTTGACTACAAAGCAAAAAATCGTTCAAAAATAGGACATGTTTTTCAAAACTTTGTTTTAAAGAAGTTTTTTACTTCAAACATAGCATAATTTCTACTGGAAGTCGTGCCTGAATTTGGAAAATAAAGTTGTCGTAAACTTCTTTTTAAAGGACTTTGATAGCATATGAAACAAAAAAGGTGAAAAAATCGAAGAATTAAAAAGCCTAACAGGTTGGCTGATAAGTCACCGGTCTAACAAAGAAAAACACATTTTTATACCCTTCACCACTACTGTGGTACAGGGTATAATAAGTTGTGCATTTGTATGTAACGCCAAGAAGGAAAAGTCTGAGACCCATCGTTTAGTATACCGATCGTCTTAGAATTAAATTCTGAGTCGATTTAGCGATGTCCGTCTGTCTGTCTGTCCGTCTGTCTGTCTGTCTGTCTGTCTGTCTGTCCGTCTGTCTGTCTGTTGGTGTATTTTTGTGTGCAAAGTACAGCTCGCAGTTTTAGTCCGATTGTCCTAAAATTTGGTGTAGGGTCCTGTTTCGGCTCAAAGACGATCCCTATTGATTTCGGAAAAAATCGGTTCAGATTTAGATATAGCTGCCATATATATTTTTCACCGATCTGGTCATAATTGGCGTGTATATCAACCGATCTTCCTCAAATTCCGTACATCCGAATATTTTATGGGTCTCGAAAAACTTGCAAAATACCAGCCAAATCGGTTCAGATTTAGATATAGCTCTCATATATAGCTTTCGTCCGATTTACACTCATTTGCCCAAAGAGGCCAATTTTTTACTCCGATTTGGTTGAAAATTTGCACAGGGAGTAGAATTAGCATTGTAACTATGCGTGCCAAATTTGGTTGAAATCGGTTCAGATTTGGATATATCTCCCATATATAGCTTTCGCCCGATTTACACTCATATGACCACAGAGGCCAATTTTTAACTCCGATTTAGTTGAAATTTTGCACAGGGAGTAGAATTAGCATTGAAACTATGCGTGCCAAATTTAGTTGAAATCGGTTCAGATTTGGATATATCTCCCATATATAGCTTTCGCCCGATTTACACTCATATGACCACAGAGGCCAATTTTTAACTCCGATTTAGTTGAAATTTTGCACAGAGAGTAGAATTAGCATTGTTGCTATGCGTGCCAAATTTGGTTGAAATCGGTTCAGATTTAGATATAGCTCCCATATATATGTTTTTCTGATTTCGACAAAAATGGTCAAAATACCAACAATTTCCTTGTAAAATTGCCACTGCTTAGTCGAAAAGTTGTAAAAATGACTCTAATTTTCCTAAACTACTAATACATATATATTGAGCGATAAATCATAAATATAATTTTGCGAAGTTTCCTTAAAATTGCTTCAGATTTAAATGTTTCCCATATTTATACCCTTCACCACTGCTGTGGTACAGGTTATAATAAGTTTGTGCATTTGTATGTAACGCCAAGAAATAGTGGTCATAGACCCATCTTTTAGTATACCGATCGGCTTAGAATTATATTCTGAGTCGATTTAGCGATGTCCGACGGTCTGTCTGTCTGTCCGTCCGTCCGTCTGTCTGTATATGTAATTTTGTGCACAAAGTACAGCTCGTCCTCAAATTTGGCATAGGCCGTTCCTTGGGACAGAAACAATCGCTATTGGTTTTTTAAAAAATCGGTTCAGATTTAGATATAGCTGCCATATATTTATACCCGATTTGGTCATAGTTAGCGTGTTTATCAACCGATTTTCTTGAAATACCGTACATCCAAATATTTTATGAATCTCGAAAATCTTGCAAAATATCAGCTAAATCGGTTCAGATGTAGATATAGCTCCCATATATATCTTTCGTCCGATTTGAACTTATATAGCCACAAAAGCCAGGGTTTTGCCGGGATTTGCTTCAAATTTTGCTCAAGGGGTACGTTTAATAGTATCGATTTTAACAAAATTTGACACACTTAAATTTTGTTAAAATCGGTTCAGATTTAGATATAGCTCACATATATATCTTTCGCCCGATTTGGACTTATATGGTCTCAAAAGCCAGAGTTTTGCCCTGACTTACTTCAAATTTTGCACAAGGAGTACATTTAGTAGTATCGGTAATTGTGCCAAATTTGGTTGAAATCGGTTCAGATTTAGATATGGCTCCCATATATATTTTCCGTCCGATTTGCACTCATATGACCAGGGAGGCCAAAGTTATACTCCCATTTACGTGAAATTTCGCATAGATAGCAGAATTATTATTCTAACTATACATGTCAAATTTAGTCAAAATGGGTTCAGATTATATATAGCTCCCATATATACGTAAACCAGAGTTGGGGAAATATGGTAGACTGCTACACATTTTAGACCCATTTTCAATGGAAGTTTCCTCCAATTAACTGGATAGCATTAGCCGATTTAAATTTTAATTCTAGAGATTTTGTAGAAGTAAAAAATTGTCCCCTTTATATAGCTTCCAGCAAATGTGAAGTAGTTGAGATGGTAACACAAATTTTGGCCGACATAGGGGTGAAGGGTATAATATAGTCGGCCCCGCCCGACTTTAGACTTTACTTACTTGTTTTTTACTAAAATTGTGTTCCACCCTAGTGCATTAGTCAACTTAAATTTTGAGTCTATAGATTTTGTAAAAGTCTATCAAATTCTGTCCAGATCGAGTGATATTTAAATGTATGTATTTGGGACAAACCTTTATATATAGCACCAAACACATTTGACGGATGTGATATGGTAACGAAAATTTAGATCTACAAAGTGGTGCAGGGTATAATATAGTCGGCCCCGCCCGACTTTAGACTTTGCTTACTTGTTTTGTCAAAATTCGTTTTTCGAAGCGGAGAATACAAGTAAGGATACTTTTAAGACACAATTCTCTTTTAAATTTAGGTTTTGTGTACTTGCTTCTAGGAAGCAAATTTTAAGTTTTCGCTTTCTCAGTTTTTTTTCTTTATATGCTATCAAAGTCCTTTAACAACGAGTTAACGGCAACTTTATTTTCCAAATTAGGACTCGATTTCTAGTAGAAATTATGCTATGTTTTCTTTAAAATAAAGTTTTGAAAAATATGTCCTACATTTGAACGATTTTTTGCTTTGTAGTCAAGATGCAAAAAGACAACAAATTTAAAGACAATTTCATTAAATTTAAAGAATTTTTCTGAATTATTAAAGTCAAGTTGACCTTAGCCTATAATTTTTTTCTTTCATGTTAAGATACCCATTTTTAAGTCAAATCACTTAATTATAAGGACAATACGACTTCATTGAAAAGTTTATCGACTTTTGGACAAGGAAAATAACTTTATTTTAGAGAAATGCGTCTTCTATGCTAAGTAAAATTTGTATTCGTATTTTAAAGACATGAAATCTTTGACCTCAAGACAATATTTTTTTCAGTGTAGTCACTGTTGATGGTTTTTCCCTTCTCAAGATAATCGATAAAAATTATTCCATGCACATCCCAAAAAGCAGAGGTCATTACTTTGCCAGCGGACTTTTGCGTCTCTCCACGCTTCGGAGACGGCTCACCGGTCGCTGTCCACTCAGCCGACTGTCGATTGAACTCAGGAGTGTAGTGATGGAGCCCTATTTCATCCATTGTCACATATTGACGGAAAAACTCGGGTGTATTACGAGTTAACAGCTGCAAAAACCGCTCAGAATCATCAACACGTTGTTGTTTTTGGTCAAATGTGAGCTAGCGCGGCACCCATTTTGCACAGAGCTTCCGCATATCGAAATATTGATGAATGATATGACCAACACATTCCTTTGCTATCTTTAAGGCCTCTGCTATCTCGATCAACTTCATTTTACGGTCATTCAAAATCATTTTGTGGATTTTTTTGATGTTTTCACCACGCTTGAATTTTGCATACCAATCAATTATTGTTGATTTCTCAGGGGCAGAGTCCGGAAACTCATTATCAAGCCAAGTTTTTGCTTCCACCGAGTTTTTTCCCTTCAGAAAACAGTATTTTATCAAAACACGAAATTCCTTTTTTTCCATTTTTTCACAATAACAAAAGTTGCTTCACAAAAGACGCTCTATCTCACAAACAAATTGACTTACAGACGTCAAATTTTGACACGAATCATTTGAAGGTTGATACTATATAAAAACAAGTATATACAGCACTAAGTTCGGCCGGGCCGAATCTTAACTACCCATCATCAACATCTCTTGTGAGTGTGCAAGAAAATTATAAAATAATGTCTTGATTTGAAATCTTAAATCTGTAGAAGTAAAATCTGGAAATTTTACATTGAGTTTCAAGCAATTTTCATGATCAGTGCGCCTTCTACACCCTCAAGAAGTGAAGTCGGTCTATATGGAGGCATTACCAAATGGGCCGATAAAAACTTAATCCGATACACGTTTTTGTGAGCCTAAAATACCAGAATATTTACAATTTCAGGCAAATCAGATAAAAACTACGGTTTCTAGAAACGCAAGGAATTAAATCGCGAGATCGTTCTTATGGGGGCTATACTAAAATATGGACCGATACTCACCGTTTTCGGCACACCTCTTTATGACCCGAAAATACCTCTAGATTTCCAATTTCAGGCAAATAGGATAAAAACTTCGGATTCTAGAAGCCCAAGAAGTAAAATCGGGAAATCGGTCTATATGGGGGCTACACCAAAATATGGACCGATACTCACCATTTTCGGCACACCTCTTTATGGTCCTAAAATAGCTCTAGATTTCCAATTTCAGGCAAATTGGATAAAAACTAGGATTTCTATAAGCCCAAGACCCCAAATCGGGAGGTCGGTTTATATTGGGAATTTATCAAAACCTGGACCGATATAGCCCATCTTCGAACTTGACCTGCCTGCAGACAAAAGACGAGTTTGTGCAAAATTTCAGCACGATTGCTTCATTATTGAAGACTGTAGCGTGATTACAACAGACAGACAGACAGACGGACAGACGGACATCGTTATATCGTCTTAGAATTTCTTCCTGATCAAGAATATATATACTTTATATAGTCGGAAATCGATATTTCGATGTGTTACAAACGGAATGACAAACTTATTATACCCCCGTCACCATTCTATGGTGGTGGGTATAATAATATGTATTTAATATTAGCGACGCCATCTATGTGTCAGAACGGGTACTTATCAGCCAACCTGTTAAATTTAAAAGAGAATTGTGTCTTAAAAGTATCCTTACTTGTACTCTCCGCTTCTTTGACCCGGAATCAATACCAATATTGTAAAAGTAAATACAAAATCTTTGGAACAGGGCATGCTTTTTTTTCAGTGTACGCCGACAGAAAAAAAACTATTTTTATACCCTCCACCATAGGATGGGGGGGTATATTAACTTTGTCATTCCGTTTGTAACACATCAAAATATTGCTCAAAGATCCCATAAAAGATATATATTTTGGGTCGTGATGAAATTCTGAGTCGATCTAAGCATGTCCATCCGTCTGTTGAAATCACGCTAACTTCCGAACGAAACAAGCTATCGACGTGAAACTTGGCACAAGTAGTTGTTATTAATGTAGGTCGGATGGTATTGCAAACGGGCTATATCGGTTCACTTTTTTCTATAGCCCCCATATAAACCGATCCCCAGATTTGGCTTGCGGAGCCTCTAAGAGAAGCATATTTCATCCGATCCGGCTGAAATTCGGTACATGGTGTTGGTATATGGACACTAACAACCATGCAAAAATTGGTCCACATCGGTCCATAATTATATATAGCCCCCATATAAACCGATCCCCAGATTTGACCGCCGGAGCCTCTTGAAGGAGGAAAATTCATCCGATCCGGTTGGAATTTGGTACTAGTTAGCTAGTATATGGCGATAAAAAACCATGCCAAAATTGATCCGTATCGATCTATAGTTATAAAAAGCCTCCAGATAAACCGATCCCCAATCACAGAAAAATCACGATTGCCACTCGAGCCAAAAATTTTATTGTTGTAGAAAATTTTGTCAAAATTTTATATTTCTATAGAAAATTTTGTCAAAATTTTGTTTCTATAGACAATTTTGTTAGAATTTTATTTCTGTTGAAAATTTTGTCAAAATGTTATTTCTATAAAAAATTTATGAAGCACCCTTTTAGTTGGAGAGGAATATTGTGCAAAATCTTCCAAAACATCAAGAATTCTACCAAACAGTAAAAAATCTGCCATTTTTGTATATAGCCCCATATAAAGCGACCCCCATATTTCAATTCTGGCTCTGTAGTTACCGCACAAAAGTTCATGTCGGTTCGTTATTATTTCTTCTGAAACAATAAACACAGCATTTGAGTCTAAGCAGTACTGTACTGCAGCATTTTTGGATATATCCCAAGCCTTTGATAAAGTTTGGCATGATGGACTTCTTTACAAAATCAAAAAACTTTTACCAATAAACTTTTACTTGTTCATTAAGTCATACACGCAGAGAAGGAATATGATCACCTCAAACATGTTTCAAGAGCAAAATGTTATTTTTGTATAGTGACCATGTAACATGTTTGTCACTAAAATGTTATTTTCTCGTCAAATATAACCTACTTACCGAAATCAGATACATGATTACGAAAACCATGTAACTTGGTTACCACTCAAAAATAACATTTTTCTCTTAAAACATGTTTGAGGTGATCATATTCCTTCTCTGGGTGTATATATCAGGACGAAATTTCTTCGTCCAAGAAAATGGTGAAATGAGCCAATTGAAAAACATACGTGCAGGTGTACCTCAAGGAAGCGTACTTGGCCCTTTATTATATGTTCTTTTTACTGCAGACCTCCCAGTATCTCAAACGGTCTTGATAAGTACTTTCGCTGATGATACAGCAGTAATGGCTGTAAATAAAACTGTAAATGGAGCTAGTGATATCCTTCAAAACTGTTTAAATTCGTTATCATCATGGCTTTTGAAATGGCGTATAAGATCTAACGAAACAAAATCAATTCAAGTGACTTTCAGTTTCAAGAAAGGTACATCTCCGCCGGTGTACATGAATCAAATCCAAATTCCTCAGCAAATTGAAGCAAAGTATCTAGGAATTTATATTGACAGAAAGTTGACTTGGAAAAAACATATTGAGACTAAAAGAAAAGCACTAACCATCCAGTCAAACAGAATGAAATTTCTAATTGGCCGCCACTCGAAACTTTCTCTAGAGAATAAGCTTCTAATCTACAAATGTATTATAAAGCCTATATGGACGTATGGAATTCATTCAACAATTTCAATCAAAAACATTGCGACAAATCGCCACTGCTCCAACCTATATAACTAACCAACGACTACACAAGGATCTAAATATTCCCACAATAAAAGAGGAGATTACGGCTCAAATAACAGCATAGAAATCCAGAATTGAAGCCCATCTAAATCCATTAGCGTCAATTCTAATGACCAACTCTGAAACCTTTAGGAGACACAAACGCAGAGCACCGCAAGATTTAATATAATTATCAATATAGCATAAACTCCACTAAGTCATTAAATGCTTGAAAATTGTTTACAATATGGATTTGCCAATGGGATTTGTTTGAATATGGATTTGCCAATGGGTAAATGCCATTAATTATTTAGAATAATGCCTTAAATAATGTAAATATCTAGATAAGATAAATAGCATTAATAAATAATAATTAAAAAACAAAAAAAAAAAAAAAATATTTCTTCCCTATATATACGGTATATATAGGGAACTGAATATATACGTATTTAATCGACCTTTCTGTTGTCTACTATGTTATATATCACGCACGGACTAACTTACAACTTATGTTATTTGCAACACCCAAATGAAGACGAGATAGTCACATGGTATCGTTGGCAATGCATCACTTCCCTGGAAATCAGACGGTTGAACCATGTTCTGGCGGTGTAACAGAGGCTCAGCGGTCATTTCCTAACGAGGAAATTGTGTCGGAATCTAGAATAAAATGGGCTTTAAATAGCTTTGGACCATTCAAATCCCCCGAACCTGATGGAATTACTCCGGTGGAATTACAAGCAGTGGCTGAAAGAATTATCCCCTGGTTGACGGTGATATATAAACGATGTGTAAACTTAGCATATATTCCAAGAAAAGCCTCTCACTCGAGTACGAAGGATTTCCGACCAATCAGCTTATCATCATTCCTACTTAAGATCCTGGAGAGGATGATAGACATGTATCTTAGAACTAGCGTGGATTCAAGTTTGCTCTCGAAACGACAGCATGCATACTCGAAGGGCAGGTCTACTGAGACCGCATTACATGAACTAGTCAGCTTTATTGAAAGCTCACTATCTGTCAAAGAATACACAATCGTGGCGTTTCTAGACATCGAAGGGGCGTTCGATAATGTCCATCCGAGCTCGATATTAAATGGACTGACAACTCTGAATGTTTATCCATGTATACTCAGGCTGTTAGACGAACTGCTAATGAAGATACGTATTTCAGCCACACTAGGACAAGCAAACATACAAAGGTATGTGAACAGAGGCACTCCCCAAGGAGGAGTTCTATCACCTCTTCTTTGGAATGTTGCTATAAATAACCTTCTGGTTACCCTATAAAAAGAAAGGATAAAAGTGGTGGCATACGCAGATGATGTGGCTCTAGCAGTCAGGGGAAAATTTCCATCCACAATCAGAGATATTATTCAGAGGGCCCTCCGGATGACTGAGAAATGGGTGAAAGACAATGGTCTTGGGGTAAATCCTGCAAAGACAGAACTAGTCATGTACTGCAAAGATTGCAAAACTCCCACGGTTAGGCCCATTTCCTTAGGGGGTATTGAAATTCCCTTTGGTGAGTGTGCAAAATACCTTGGCGTTATTTTGGACAGGAGGCTGAACTTGAAGCTTAATAGTGAAGAAAGGACGAGAAAAGCAACGGTAGCTTTGTACTCGTGCAAAAAGGCAATAGGAAAAAAGTGGGGACTAAAACCAAAAATTGTACATTGGCTATACACGGCAGTGGTTAGACCTATAATGCTATATGGTGTTGTAGTCTGGTGGCCGGCACTTCACCAGCCGACAAGTTTAGACAAAGTTCAGCGTATGGCGTGCTTGTGTATCTCAGGTGCATTCAGCAAGACAGGAACAAACTCCCTTAATGTCATACTGCATCTATTGCCTTTAGACATTTTGGCCAAACAGTCAGCTGCAACAACGGCCGTGCGCTTGCGCGAGCTATCGCTGTGGTCGGAAAAAATGTACGGTCATAGTTCGGTCCTCAAAGTAATGCCAGATGTGCCTAACGTAGTGGATTACACCCTGGCAAAACCACTTTTCGACAAAAAGTTTCAAACTCTAATTCCCAACAGTGAGGCGTGGTGTACACAGACCCCGGGGAATAAAAGATGTATAGATTTCTATACTGATGGCTCCAAATTGAATGGACAAGTGGGGTTCGGAGTATATTCTAAAGATCTGGAAATTCGAATAGCGAAAAGATTACCTAATCACTGTAGTGTTTTTCAGGCTGAAATATTAGCAATAAGAGAGGTGGCGAATTGGCTGAGAAGTAATGTTCCAAAAAATGTGGACATTAATATATACTCAGACAGTCAACCTGCAATAAAATCCTTGGACTCTGTGTTCCTCAACTAGAAAACGGCCATAGACTGCCGCAAATCTATCAACGAGATGGCTGAGCAGTACAATATTCACCTAATATGGGTGCCTGGCCATAGGAACATACCGGAGAACTGCGAAGCAGATATGTTAGCAAGGCTACACGGATGAAAAAGACTGTTTTTCATATGTTTGGCTATAAACATTATATGTTTGGAACACAAATTTTTAAACACAATATTTTTGAGTGCAAGCAAATAATGTTCATAAACTAGCATAACATGTTTGGGACATATATGTTAATATGTTAGAACATATTATGTTTGGGACATAAAATGTTTGTAAATATAATATGCTTGGATGCAAACATATATTAATTTAGAAATAGCCTATAAACATAAATGTGTTTAGTAGCTTGGAGCGCTATTTAACAGGAAGCGATATTGAATTAAGTTGGTGGTTGTTGCTTGTTATTACAAAATTAACATTTTATTTTTCCTTGGGCAATTGATCAGCTACTTCTTTGATCCTTACAAACTGTGTGGTCCGCTGTTCGAATCCCCGTCCAGCAAAAGGTAAAATTAAAATAAAAAAAATCATACAATTGAATAATTTCTTCTACAATGTTTGTATTACAGAAAAAGGTGCTAAGAACTAAAAAATCTCGTGGAAGTGAGAAAGATGTGGGGGCAGAAAGAAAATTTTGAGCATTCAGGTCGAAAACCTATGTTGTTAGCACCTATATTACCTGTTTTTTTTCATAATTCATTATGATTGTAAATATATAAATAAATAAATAAAATTTTGAGCACAATATTGTTTGGGAGAATTTTTTTTGAGCATATAATATTTTTGGGTGCAAAATGCTTCCAAACATATTATATGTTCACATAATAACATATTGTTTTTTGGAAGACAACATTATTGAATTTGGATGCAAAAATACAAAATGTTTGGAACTTAGACTACCCAAACATATATTGTTTAGACCAATAGCTTTCAAACATATTATATATTGGAAGAGATCAAACATATAAATGTTTGGGCAATACCCAAAAATATATATGCTTGAAGCAAAATATGTTTGGGAGTATATGTTACAGAAGCGATTTTTTGTGAGCGTGTAGGGACTACCTTACATATTCCAGGGGAACTAGAATTTGTTGGTATGCCCCTGGCTACCTGCAAGCTCATGCTGCGTGAGAAGGCTGTTATGATGGCAAATGTTCGATGGGAGAATTGCAAGGTCTGTAACCACACCAAGCAAATATGGCCCCATTTAAACTTAAACAGCACACTAGATATGCTAGTGTTCTCGAGACGTCAGATATCACTCCTGATATCTGCTATAACGGGTCGCTGCCTGATAGGCGATTTTGCAAAAACTATTGGCGCGAAGTATAATGACTATTGTATGAGCTGTCATGATGCGGAGGAAAAGGAATCAATTAAACACCTCTTGTGTGAGTGTCCTGCTTTTTGTGTAAGGCGTAAGCGAATTTTAGGAGCATATAGCTTTAGATTACTGTCTGACCTGGAAAACGTTAACTTAAGCAGTCTGCTAATGTTTTTGGAACAATCTTGTTGGTTCCACAAAAGTAAATAATCGAGAAGGTTCAGTGGTTAAGACTAGAAGTGCCCATATGTAATAGGTACTTTTAGTTAAATGTGGTATCACAATGGACTGAATAGTCTAAGTGAGCCTGAAATTTAATCGGGCTGCCACTTTAACCTAACCTATCGTTGGCAATAATGTTCAGTATCAGCTTTGGAATCGATTTATGGACGTCCGTCTGTCTGTGAACACATTTTTGGCACAATTACACAGGCGATCAAAACTGAGCGCATTTTTTTAACAAATTTTCTAATCGTCACATAACTTCTCCTTTTTATGCCGCATTTGGCTGAAATTTTCAGCGATTAAATTTTGATATGTTACTAACACATTTAGTTAATTGGAGAGACCAAGAATTCTAAATGACTTGGATGCCCCTTTGATGTTACGAAAAATGCGAAACAAAAGCTCTAGAACACCTAATCAGGCTGTCTTGGCAATAAACAAGAATGTAAGTCCACCAATGGCTCGTAGAGGGCTTTACAGAATTGGATATGTGTCAGCAGTCTGATCTGGACGCAACAAAAACTAATCGTTTCCAATCTTCGACTGCCCAATTCTGTTGACTTTTACAGAATTTCAGTCTATATTTTATGTTTTTGTCAGCCGATTGCCGAAAATATAGGGGAATTTATAACACTTTTAGTAAAAATGTTAAACACATGCACTCGGTTTTGAACGACAGTGTATGTATTTTTGGTGGGAATAGAACCCTATTCGGTTAAGATTTAGACCTGGTTAGGTATAGGTGGTTAGGAATACATGTCTTTTCTAATATAAACTCTGTTTTAAATGAATTTATCCCAAGGAAAAAATACTTTCCTCTGGAACGAAATTTTAGATAAACGAAATTCCCTTTTCATGTAAAGTATTTTTTTAAGAACAAATACATCCGAATTCACGTCGAAAAATTCAGCGATTGCCTTGAATTTTTTAATTTTTATTTGCTATTAGAGAAAAAAATCAGCGACAAAAGAAAACTTTGGTTCTCTGTGCTGTTCCTCACAAAAGAAAACTCTTCTTTCAGTGTATATAAATGCTATTGATAAATTTATTAGCACCTTTAATTAAATTAAAATCACTAAAATCAAATCATAAAAACTTACAAAATAATTTCGTGTAATATTAGAAAACGGTGTGATAATTTAATGTATGATTTATAACTAATTCAATGGCAACAGTTATCGACTTGAAATTTTATTCCAAGAAAAATGTTTACACGAAAAAAAAATCGCAAATGATATTACTTTGTTTTTTTGTTTCTTTATTTAAAAACGGTTTCATTTGAAATGAAAAAGACTTTATTTGAAGTAAAAATGCTTTATATACTAAGTTTATTTTTTCACTTTATGTAAACTCTCTAGCATTAATCAAATTCATCTTCATCACTTAAATATTCATCAAGTTCGTCTACTTCATTTAAAGCTTCTTTAAAAACATCAGGAATGAGAAGAGCTTGCCTTACTTCCATTGTTAAATCTGGTATATCCTGAACTGTTTCACCAGCATAGTTTTCCAAATTTAAATACCCGGGAATATATTCTCTAACCAGTGGTGCCAAAATGACAACACTATTTTTGGCAATTAAATGAACAACCGTATCACCATTAGACAAAAGGCCATAATTCCACGCTTCCACCTTATGGAGTTTACAAAATTTCAGCATTGATTCAAATAAATCGCGAAGTTCTGCCACAACTGCTGCATGTAAAACTGTTCGACCAAGATCATCGTGGACTTGAAACATTTCCACCAACATATTTTGAATATTTTTCGGATACTCGTTGGGGGTTTCCAGTACGAGTTGGAATTTTGAAATACATTCCTTGTGGTCGAACTTAATAGCTATATGTAAAGGAGTACATCCGTTTAGATCCTGCTCATGGAGCCCACAGCCCATAAACACCAGAGGTTTGATTGCTTTAGCTCTATTCATCCAGCAGGCATAGTGTAATAAATTCTGTCGAAATTTATTGCGTGCCTTAAGAACTTGATCTTTTTTGGAATTAATTTTCATTTGCCTATAAAGAGTCAGCAGTGTCGTGTCATCCATAATGGCTTCATGGAAAATTGTATTGCCACTATCTGAAAACATAAATAAATTAAAATAAATGTATTCATAAAATTAAATTAAATTAAATTAAATTAAATTAAATTAAATTAAATTAAATTAAATTAAATTAAATTAAATTAAATTAAATTAAATTAAATTAAACTAAATTAAATTAAATTAAATTAAATTAAATTAAATTAAATTAAATTAAATTAAATTAAATTAAATTAAATTAAATTAAATTAAATTAAATTAAATTAAATTAAATTAAATTAAATTAAATTAAATTAAATTAAATTAAATTAAATTAAATTAAATTAAATTAAATTAAATTAAATTAAATTAAATTAAATTAAATTAAATTAAATTAAATTAAATTAAATTAAATTAAATTAAATTAAATTAAATTAAATTAAATTAAATTAAATTAAATTAAATTAAATTAAATTAAATTAAATTAAATTAAATTAAATTAAATTAAATTAAATTAAATTAAATTAAATTAAATTAAATTAAATTAAATTAAATTAAATATGATATGATATGATATGATATGATATGATATGATATGATATGATATGATATGATATGATATGATATGATATGATATGATATGATATGATATGATATGATATGATATGATATGATATGATATGATATGATATGATATGATATGATATGATATGATATGATATGATATGATATGATATGATATGATATGATATGATATGATATGATATGATATGATATGATATGATATGATATGATATGATATGATATGATATGATATGATATGATATGATATGATATGATATGATATGATATGATATGATATGATATGATATGATATGATATGATATGATATGATATGATATGATATGATATGATATGATATGATATGATATGATATGATATGATATGATATGATATGATATGATATGATATGATATGATATGATATGATATGATATGATATGATATGATATGATATGATATGATATGATATGATATGATATGATATGATATGATATGATATGATATGATATGATATGATATGATATGATATGATATGATATGATATGATATGATATGATATGATATGATATGATATGATATGATATGATATGATATGATATGATATGATATGATATGATATGATATGATATGATATGATATGATATGATATGATATGATATGATATGATATGATATGATATGATATGATATGATATGATATGATATGATATGATATGATATGATATGATATGATATGATATGATATGATATGATATGATATGATATAATATGATATGATATGATATGATATGATATGATATGATATGATATGATATGATATGATATGATGATATGATATGATATAATATGATATGATATGATATGATATGATATGATATGATATGATATGATATGATATGATATAATATGATATGATATGATATGATGAGAATTTAACGTAAAATTATTAAATTAATACTCTTTAATTTCTATAAAATTTTGCTTACATTTGTCAATTTGCTGAATGACATAAGAAGCTCGTTTCATAATTTTACCATTGTGCGACGAGATATTGCTGGCACAATGCTTTTTAAGTTCTGTCATCTTTTGAGGGACATTTTTGGGAATGTTATCGTCGGGATTCGTTAAATCAGTGCTAATTAGAATAATTCTGTCACGAGATATATATGAATTATCATTATCTTCTTTTGACGATATTGGGTTCTCTATTGGGATTGTAGGTTGAGGCAAAGTAGATATCAACTGGATTAAATCTTCTGTTGAAGAGGTTTCCCAATCTTGTTGTACACCAGCAGTGCTGGTTGCTGAGGGATTATTATATTGTGAATTTAGATGTATTGGCATAGAACTGGAAATATTATTATCCTGCAACGATTCCAGTGGTATTGAATATTCCCATATCACTTGCGAATTGTTCTCGTTGAAATTTTCACATATAGGAAGTTCAATATTTACTGACGGCAATACATTCGTACCGACCACTGTTGCATTTTGGGCCGAAATATTAGTGGGCATTTCTTGCTCAGAGTTGTGTTTATCCAAAACTTGAAGTAGAACCTCTGCAATTTCTTCTGGCGTGAAATTGACCTCTTCATCAGTTGTCTCTTCTTTGCGGGCCCGTTTACGGGGTGGTATATCCTCATTCTTATTATTTACATAACAGAATGGTATGGGTTGACTTTTGTACGTACTATTATCGACCACCACTTCCAATGCAACTTTGAATTCATCTACATCTTCAATGACAGGACCTTTTGGTAAAATAAATGAATATGCACAATTTTTATGAATATTCTTCTCTTGAATTTGTTGTACTTCCTTCCAAATCAGTTGCGAAGAAGTTTTATCATAGAGTGTCATATGGACGTTATATTTATGTCCCGAATTACCATTCATAAGGAATGTAACGTCAAGACCACCAGTAACACTACCTTTTAAATTACACAATTTACTGATACACAAGTCATCTCCATGATATATATTATCGGAATAAGTTGTATTTTTATATAGACGATAACTATTGGTGGCGATGATTTTTTCAAAGACCGTGAAACCCAGGCATACCTAGAAAAATTTGTAAATTAATTTATTGTTAAAAAAAATATGTTTATTTCATAAATAATAGTATCAATTAAGAAATTTCTAACATTTATAAATAGAACCGTGGAAGTAGAAGTCATCCTGCTTTGAAACAACGATAAACAAAACAAGTATATACAGTAGTAAGTTCGGCCGAGCCGAATCTTAAATATCCACCACCATGAACCAAATATTAGGGTTTCGTTTGAAATTTCAGGAGGGCTTGAGGACTTGAGGACACTTCCCGAAGATAAATTTAAAGATTTCATCTATGAGGACTATATCAGATTCTGGATTTATAAGAACCATTTTTGTTTGAGTTTTAGAGGAATCATTAACATCTCTTGTAAGTGTGCAAGAAAATTATAAAATTACGTCTTGATTTGAAATCTTAAATCTGTAGATTTTCACCCCAGAAGTAAAATCTGGAAATTTTACATTGAGTTTCAAGCAATTTTCATAATCAGTGCGCCTTCTATACCCTCAAGAAGTGAAGTCGGTCTATATGGAGGCATTACCAAATGAACCGATAAAAACTTAATCCGATACACGTTTTTGTGAGTCTAAAATACCACCGTGGTGCAATGGTTAGCATGCCCGCCTTGCATACACAAGGTCGTGGGTTCGATTCCTGCTTCGACCGAACACCAAAAAGTTTTTCAGCGGTGGATTATCCCACCTCAGTAATGCTGGTGACATTTCTGAGGGTTTCAAAGCTTCTCTAAGTGGTTTCACTGCAATGTGGAACGCCGTTCGGACTCGGCTATAAAGAGGGGTCCCTTGTCATTGAGCTTAACATGGAATCGGGCAGCACTCAGTGATAAGAGAGAAGTTCACCAGTGTGGTATCACAATGGACTGAATAGTCTAAGGGCGTTTTCGATTCGCAAAAAATATGTTGCCTTGGTGTTACACTACTATTTTCCCTAATTGACATTTCGGCCAAATGATAGTGTAATTCTAAAGTTATTATTAATTTATAATATTGTGAGGTATAAAGTATCCAAAATCTATGACAGTGTCCTTGATATCTTGCAATCAATTTCGAGAATGTTGCACCTTTTTTCCCAATCGACATCGCCATAAGTGAGCCTGAAATATCAGCCACTATACCTAACCTAACCTAACCTACCAGAATATTTACAATTTCCGGCAAATCAGATAAAAACTACGGTTTCTAGAAACCCAAGGAGTTAAATCAGGAGATCGTTCTTATGGGGGCTGTACTAAAATATGGACCGATACTCACCGTTTTCGGCATATCTCTTTATGAACCGAAAATACCTCTAGATTTCCAATTTCAGGTAAATTGAATAAAAAACTGCGGTTTCTATAAGCCCAAGAAGTAAAATCGGGAGATCGGTCTTTATGGGGGCTATACCAAAACATGGGCCGATACTCACCATTTTTGGCACACATCTTTATGGTCATAAAATGCCTCTAGATTTCAAATTTCAGGCAAATTGGATAAAAACTACGATTTCTATAAGCCCAAGACCCCAAATCGGGAGGTCGGTTTATATGGGGACTATATCAAAACCTGGACCGATATAGCCCATCTTCGAACTTGACCTGCCTGCACACACAAAACGAGTTTGTGCAAAATTTCAGCACGATTGCTTCATTATTGAAGACTGCAGCGTGATTACAACAGACAGACTGACAGACAGACAGACAGACAGACAGACGGACAGACAGACGGACATCGTTATATCGTCTTAGAATTTCTCCCTGATCAAGTATATATATATACTTTATACAGTCGGAAATCGATATTTCGATGTGTTACAAACGGAATGACAAACTTATTATACCCCCGTCACCATTCTATGGTGGTGGGTATAACAATTAATTGGATCGATTAATTTCGTGATTGAATAAAAAAGAAATTGTGTGTAGATACCCAAAAAGCCAAATCGGAATATAGGTCTATAATTCTATATTGGTTTATATTGTTCCAATGCATGGACCAATATATACCAAATTGGGAGCTTGAAATACCAATACACAAAAAACAATTCTGATTCAATCACAAAATTTGAAATGATTGAAGAAATCACGAATATTATTGTTTCATAGTTTTATTTGTAAAGGGTGATTTGTTAAGAGCTTGATAAATTTTTTTTATAAAAAAACGCATAAAATTTGCAAAATCTCATCGGTTCTTTATTTGAAACGTTAGATTTGTCCATGACATTTACTTTTTGAAGATAATTTCATTTAAATGTTGACCGCGGCTGCGTCTTAGGTGGTCCATTCGGAAAGTCCAATTTTGGGCAACTTTTTCGAGCATTTCGGCCGGAATAGCCCGAATTTCTTCGGAAATGTTGTCTTCCAAAGCTGGAATAGTTGCTGGCTTATTTCTGTAGACTTTAGACTTGACGTAGCCCCACAAAAAATAGTCTAAAGGCGTCAAATCGCATGATCTTGGTGGCCAACTTACCGGTCCATTTCTTGAGATGAATTGTTCTCCGAAGTTTTCCCTCAAAATGGCCATAGAATCGCGAGCTGTGTGGCATGTAGCGCCATCTTGTTGAAACCACATGTCAACCAAGTTCAGTTCTTCCATTTTTGGCAACAAAAAGTTTGTTAGCATCGAACGATAGCGATCGCCATTCACCGTAACGTTGCGTCCAACAGCATCTTTGAAAAAATACGGTCCAATGATTCCACCAGCGTACAAACCACACCAAACAGTGCATTTTTCGGGATGCATGGGCAGTTCTTGAACGGCTTCTGGTTGCTCTTCACTCCAAATGCGGCAATTTTGCTTATTTACGTAGCCATTCAACCAGAAATGAGCCTCATCGCTGAACAAAATTTGTCGATAAAAAAGCGGATTTTCTGCCACTGATTTTGGTAATAAAATTCAATGATTTGCAAGCGTTGCTCGATAGTAAGTCTATTCATGATGAAATGTCAAAGCATACTGAGCATCTTTCTCTTTGACACCATGTCTGAAATCCCACGTGATCTGTCAAATACTAATGCATGAAAATCCTAACCTCAAAAGAATCACCCTTTACATAAAAAAATATTTGTTTAAAAAGTTAATTGATTTGATTTGAAAATTAATTTTTCAATTCAATTTTTAATTGACTCACTTAAAAATGTATCTGATGTTGATAGCAAAAAAAAAAATAATTTTTTAATTGATACAATTAAAACGTTAATTGGTGTTGATTGCAAAACGCATTTTTAATTAATGGATTCAATCAAAAGTTTCATTGATGTCGATTGGTCAATCAGTTCTTTTAATTGATTCATTTAATTATTTAGTTAAACTTCAATCCAATTTTCAATTAACTTGTTAATTAAATCACTTAAACAATTAGTTGAGTTTTGTAATCGACAATGATTAATTTTAATAATGCAATTGTTAATTGGAACAATTAATTGTTTAATAAAAACCGCGTAACTGTTTTCAATCACTTTCTTAATTGACTTTGTGTTTTTATTTCGATTAAAAAATTTATTGTATCAATTAATTTTTTTATTAAAAATAAAAAAAGTCAAATATTTTTTAACGGACTTAGTCGTCCGAGTTTGATTAAAAAGATACTAGTATCAATTATTATTTTAATTAAAAATTTTCAATCATTTCTAGATTGTTAATAAATTAATTAATTGTATAATTTTTTTCACTTTTGTAAAAGGAGTGTGCGACCTATGAATATGACATCTTTTGTGCCACTTTTTAGAAATTCTCAACGGTAACGCCGTTACTCTTCCTATAAGAAAAATAGGGTCTTTCTTATACACCTTTTATAGGAAGCCATACTTTTTACATTTTTGTGCCACCTTTTTGTCATTCAGTGCACCTTTCTCTGTATTCTCATTTATGCAGCAATATGTTTTGTAAATTTTGATATCTTTACAAAGTTTACAAATTTCCAGTAGTCACGTGTCTAAATGTATGGAAGAAAAAATTATATTAGACAAGCCGCTATAGTCCCCTGAATATTAAATTTCGAAGTGTGAATATTTCAATTCGAGATCAAAAGATTGCCGGATTTGTCAATGAAAAAAAACAAATATTTCAGATTTCTATATAAAACAAGTAAGGAAAGTCTAAAGTCGGGCGGGGCCGACTATATTATACCCTGCACCACTTTGTAGATCAAAATTTTCGATACCATTTCACATCCGTCAAATGTGTTTGGGGCTATATATAAAGGTTTGTCCCAAATACATACATTTAAATATCACTCGATCTGGACAGAATGTGATAGACTTTTACAAAATCTATAGACTCAAAATTTGGGAAACATTTAAATCTGAAGCAATTTTAAGGAAACTTCGCAAAAGTTTATTTATGATTTATCGCCCGATATATATGTAAAGGGTGATTCTTTTGAGGTTAGGATTTTCATGCATTAGTATTTGACAGATCACGTGGGATTTCAGACATGGTGTCAAAGAGAAAGATGCTCAGTATGCTTTGACATTTCATCATGAATAGACTTACGATCTGCCACAACGTCGAATTTTCAGTGAATGGGCCCTAGAAAAGTTGGCAGAAAATCCGCTTTTTTATCGACAAATTTTGTTCAGCGATGAGGCTCATTTCTGGTTGAATGGCTACGTAAATAAGCAAAATTGCCGCATTTGGAGTGAAGAGCAACCAGAAGCCGTTCAAGAACTGCCCATGCATCCCGAAAAATGCACTGTTTGGTGTGGTTTGTACGCTGGTGGAATCATTGGACCGTATTTTTTCAAAGATGCTGTTGGACGCAACGTTACGGTGAATGGCGATCGCTATCGTTCGATGCTAACAAACTTTTTGTTGCCAAAAATGGAAGAACTGAACTTGGTTGACATGTGGTTTCAACAAGATGGCGCTACATGCCACACAGCTCGCGATTCTATGGCCATTTTGAGGGAAAACTTCGGAGAACAATTCATCTCAAGAAATGGACCGGTAAGTTGGCCACCAAGATCATGCGATTTGACGCCTTTAGACTATTTTTTGTGGGGCTACGTCAAGTCTAAAGTCTACAGAAATAAGCCAGCAACTATTCCAGCTTTGGAAGACAACATTTCCGAAGAAATTCGGGCTATTCCGGCCGAAATGCTCGAAAAAGTTGCCCAAAATTGGACTTTCCGAATGGACCACCTAAGACGCAGCCGCGGTCAACATTTAAATGAAATTATCTTCAAAAAGTAAATGTCATGGACCAATCTAACGTTTCAAATAAAGAACCGATGAGATTTTGCAAATTTTATGCGTTTTTTTTAAAAAAAAAGTTATCAAGCTCTTAACAAATCACCCTTTATTAGAAGTTTAGGAAAATTAGAGTCATTTTTAAAACTTTTCGACTAAGCAGTGGCGATTTAACAAGGAAAATGTTGGTAGTTTTACCATTTTTGTCGAAATCAGAAAAACATATATATGGGAGCTATATCTAAATCTGAACCGACTTCAATCAAATTTGGCACACATGAATATATTACTAATTGTACTCCTAGTGCAAAATTTCAACCAAATTGGGGCAAAACTCTGGCTTCTGGGGCCATATAAGTCCATATCGAGCGAAAAATATATATATGGAAGCTATATCTAAATCTGAACCGATTTCAATCAAATTTGGCACACATGACTATACTACCAATTATACTCCTTGTGCAAAATTTCAAGCTAATCGGGATAAAACTCTGGCTTCTGGGTCCATATTAGTCCATATCGGGCGAAAGATATATATGGGAGCTATATCAAAATCTGAACCGATTTCAATCAAATTTTGCACACTTGACTATACGACTAAGTGTTATGTTTGTACAAAATTTCAAGCAAATCGGTATAAAACTCTGGCTGCTGGGTCCATATTAGTGCATATCGGGCGAAAGATATATATGGGAGCTATATCAAAATCTGAACCGACTTCTTCCAAAATCAATAGGGTTCTACTCTGACCCAAATTAGGAACATGTGCCAAATTTGAAGGCGATTGGACTTAAATTGCGACCTAGACTTTGATCACAAAAATGTGTTCACAGACAGACGGACGGACGGACATACAGACGGACATGGTTATATCGACTCAGGGACCCACCCTGAGCATTATTGCCAAAGACACCACGTGTCTATCTCGTCTCCTTCTGGGTGTTACAAACATATGCACTAACTTATAATACCCTGTTCCACAGAGTGGCGCAGAGTATAAAAACAGATATAATTTTTCGCCTTTTATGGCGAATGACACTTTTTGCGCCACTTTTTAGAACGCTGCTACAAGATTTTCAAGCGAAGGCGTATGCTGCCAGAAGGTATGCAAAGAAAATATATTTATATGGTGAGTCACACTTTTTACATTTCTTGTGCCACCTTTTTGTCATACAGTGCCACTTTTTATGTATACTTTATTTCTGAGCACATTTCTCTCCGCCTAAAAGTAAGCAAGGAAATTTTTCTATATTAGATAAAACGATTTAGTCTTCTCGCGCAAAAAAAATCTGATTCAATCACGAAATTGATTGATTCAATTAATTTTTTAATTGAAATGTCTTCAATTACAGAAATGATAGTATCAATTAAAAAATTAATTGCAAGTCAATTAAAACAAGTATATACGGCCGTAAGTTCGGCCAGGCCGAATGGATACCATATACTAACATCACGTACCAAATTTCAACCGAATCGGATGAATTTTGCTCTTCCACGGGGCTCCGGAGGTCAAATCTGGGGATCGGTTTATATGGTGGCTATATATAATTATGGACCGATTTCGACCAATTTTTGCATGGGTGTTTGAGGCCATATATTAAAACCACGTACCAAATTTCAACTGAATCACATGAATTTTGGTCTTCCAAGAGGCTCCGGAGGTAAAATCTGGGGATCGATTTATATGGGGGCTATATATAATTATGGACCGAAGTGGTCCACTTTGTGCATGGTAATTAGAGACCATATACTAACACCATGTACCAAATATAATCCAGATCGAATGGAAGTTGCTTCTCTTAGAGGCTCCGCAAGCCAAATCTTGGGATCGGTTTATATGGGGGCTATATATAATTATGGACCGATGTGGACCAATTTTTGCATGATTGTTAGAGACCAAATGCTAACAACATGTACCAAATTTCATCGGTATCGTATGAAATTTTCTTCTCTTAGAAGCTTCGCAAGCCAAATCTGGTGATCGGTTTATATGGGGGCTATATATAATTATGAACCGATGTGGACCAATTTTTGCATGGTTGTTAGAGACCATATACTAACACCATGTACCAAATTTCAGCCGGATCGGATGAAATTTGCTTCTCTTAGAGAATTCACAAGCTAAATCTGGGGGTCCGTTTATATGGGGGCTATACGTAAAAGTGGACCGATATGGCCAATTTGCAATACCATCCGACCTACATCAATAACAACTACTTGTACCAAGTTTCAAGTCCATAGTTTGTTTCGTTCGGAAGTTAGCGTGATTTCAACAGACGGATGGACGGACATGTTTAGATCGACTCAGAATTTCACCACGACCCAGAATATATATACACAGAAAAAAATATCACAAAAATATTTCCAATTAAAAAGTTAATTGAAGTTGAAAATTTTTTCAATTAATGAATTTATTGATACAATTAACTTATTAATCATGATAGAAACATTAAGTTAATTAAGTCAATGATTGAAAATTTTAAAATTTTTAATTAAAAAATTAATTGATACAATTAACTTTTTAATCAAATTCGGAAGACTAATTCAGTTAAAAAAAGTGCTGATTTTTTTTTTAATTTTTAATTAAAAATGTATTTCAAACAATCATTTGTTAATCCAAATAAAAACTCTATGCCAATTCAGAAAGTAATTAAAAATAGTTACCTTTTTTAATTAATAAATTAATTGAGTTTTGCAATCAACATCAATTAAATTTTTAATTGAATTAAAAAATTAATTAAAATTTGCTGAAAAAATCAATTAATTTTTTAATCAAGAATTTTTCTATGCCCAATTAAAACTGTGATTGACATTATCATTTTCGTGATTGAAGACATTTCAATTAAAAAATTAATTGGATCAATTAATTTGGTGATTGAATCAGAAAAAAATTTTTTGTGTGTACTTTATGGGGTCTTAGAGCAATATTTCGATGTGTTACAAACGGAATGGCACCCCATCCTATGGTGGAGGGTATAAAAATAATTGATCCAATTAAAATGTTAATTGATACTATAAATTTTTGTGATTGAGTTTTGTTTCAATTAACAACATTTGTTGAATAAATTAAATTTTTAATTGAATATTTGTAAAAACTCAAGACTTTATTTGGAAAAATGTACATGAAATTTTTTTCTCTGCTGAATATTACATTTCAAGGTCTGGTTTTCAAAGTACAGCAATCCCTCGATTTACGTCGCCTCGGTTTACGATGTTGCGATTTACGTCGTCAAATTTTTTGTTCCATCCAACTTTGACTTACGTCGCCATTCGATTTACGTCGTCGATTTGTTGCCAACTTTTTCAGAAACGCCTTCCACAAGTGAAATAAGTACCAATGAAAATGAGATCGAAACATTTATTTCTGGAATTCTTACAGAAAATTCGTCAAATTCTGAATATCAATGAATAAAAGACTGTATGTTATTCCTTTATTTTTGAAGTTTTTTATTGTGTACACGCACATACATACATAATCAAAGAACTTAGCAGTAAGTATGAGCAACTTTTTATTCGGTTTACGTCGTGTCGATTAACGTCGTCAAATTCTGGAACCAATCACGACGTAAATCGAGGGATTACTGTATTGGATATAAGACACTGTTATAAAAAAATTTAAAATGACTGTGTTACCTTTTTATAACAAGTGCCACTTTTTAGAAATTTCAGATTTCACTTTTTTTCCTTCAAAATAAAAAAATTACACTTCTTTCGAGGCAGAAAATGATAGAGCTATTATTTATTTACCCATTATCTACTCACATTTAAGGTACCACTTCGTTTTAAACTTTCGACCTTATCGATGTCCAGTGTCCCCAATAATTCATCGATCTCCATGGGCAATTTCAAACTATTGTAATGACTTCGTTTCTTTTCAAAAGATTGCTTATAGTTTGAAAACACTTTCGAATTCTTTTTATTGCCCGTCTCAATGCGAACTATAACATAATCTCTTAGTTCCCATATTCGTTGTAAGGGATCTTCATTTTCATTCATTTTACAGAATATGAAATTGTGATTGGCTTCTGTTGTACCCTTTGCCATAAGTAAGAAGGGCGATAGAGAAAATGCCTCACTGCCATTGCAACTATGTAGTGAACATAGGACATAGAATTCTCTTTTATTTCCATTTTCGTCAAAATTGGCCTCAGACGGAAGTTGTAATGTAACCGTAGGCCAAATATCCACTGGAACCGATTTTTGAGAACGATTCTGTTTTTGAGGTTGTAGATTAGGTACACCCGGATGCGGTCGACCCGTTATAACACCATGGGTTTCTTTTAATTCACTTAAATATCGGTAATGGAAATTCTGTTTTGGTTGTATGGAAATTTTAAAGGCACTCGATATAAAATCTTCCATACTTTTGCTGGTATTTAATCTATTTATTTATTTTTTTATATTATTATAGAAGAAATTGTCAATAACCCGCCTTAGGAGCGGGAGTAGATACTACTGATCTGAATCACCCAACGTCACAAGCAATATAAACATTTAAGTGTGGGGCGGGCGCCTCAGTTGCGTTGTGTTATCTGTATTAGCATTCTCTCACACGACGCGCAAACCCAGGGAAAATACCGGCTAATGTAGTTGCCATATCAATACGATATTGTGGGAATTTAATTTAATTTTAAGATTATACAAAAAAAGTAATTTAAATTTTTATACCGTGAACCACTCTGTGGAACGTCGTAAACCTTCGTAAAATACTTAGTTTTTATAAGAATTTTTACAGTATTTTTTATACGCCACACTGTGGAAAAGGGTATTATAATTTAGTGCATATGTTTGTAACACCCAGAAGGAGACGAGATAGGCACATGGTGTCCTTGGCAATAATGCTCAGGGTGGGTCCCTGAGTCGATATAACCATGTCCGTCTGTCCGTCCGTCCGTCTGTCTGTGAACACATTTTTGTGATCAAAGTCTAGGTCGCAATTTAAGTCCAATCGCCTTCAAATTTGGCACATGTTCCTAATTTGGGTCAGAATAGAACCCTATTGATTTTGGAAGAAATCGGTTCAGATTTAGATATAGCTTCCATATATATCTTTTGCCCGATATGCACTAATATAGACCCAGCAGCCAGAGTTTTATACCGATTTGCTTGAAATTTTGTACAAACATAACAATTAGTCGTATAGTCAAGTGTACAAAATTTGATTGACATCGGTTCAGATTTAGATATAGCTCACATATATATCTTTCGCCCGATATGGTCTTATATGGCCGCAGAAGCCAGATTTTTGGCCGAATTTGGTTAAAATTTTGCACTAGGAGTACCATTAGTAGTACAGTCAAGTGTGCAAAATTTGATTGAAATCGGATCAGATTTAGATATAGCTCCCATATATATCTTTCGTCCGATTTAGACTCATATGGCAACAGAGGCCAAAGTTTACTACCGATTTTCGTGAAATTTTGCATAAAGAGTAGAATTGACATTCTTCCAATGCTTGGTAAATTTGATTGAAATCGGTTCAGATTTAGATATAGCTCCCGTATATATCTCTCGTCCGATTTAGACTCATATGACCACAGAGGCCAAAGTTTACTACCGATTTACGTGAAATTTTGCATAAAGAGTAGAATTGCCATTCTACCAATGCTTGGTAAATTTGATTGAAATCGGTTCAGATTTAGATATAGCTCCCATATATATCTTTCGTCCGATTTGCACTTATATGGCCTCAAACGCCAGAGTTTTGCCGTGATTTAGTTCAAATTTTGCACAAGGAGTACGTTTAACAGTATCGGTAAGTGTGCCAAATTTGTTTGAAATCGGTTCAGATTTAGATATAGCTCCCATATATATCTTTCTCCCGATTAATACTCAAATGACCACGGGGGACAAAGTTAAACTCCCATTTATGTTAAATTTGGCAGAGATAACAGAATTATTATTCTAACTATGCATGTCAAATTTAGTCGAAATCGGTTCAGATTATATATAGTTCCGTTATATGTACACCAGAGTTGGGAAAATATGGTAGGCTATTTCATATTTTAGACCCATTTTCAATGGGTATTTCCTCCAATCGACTGCATAGTTTCCACGGAGAATATATTTAATATGATATTTAAGTGTGTCAAGTTTGATGTAATTTGGTTCAGAATTAGATAAAGCCTCGATATGTTAGTTTTTCCTGTTTATACAAATATGGCCAAAATTCTCACACTTTACACAAAATTCTGTGATGATTTCCCCATATCTTAGCCATATCCTACACACTGCAATGCCAAAATTTCCACAGAACGGATGAGTTTTAAATAAGGCTCCAAGTAGACCGACTTGACCAAATAATATATCACAACTAACACTTGACCACATATCTTGGCAAGATCTAACCAATATCCTTGTAAAATCGTCACTGCTGAGTAGCAAAAATTGTAAATTTTACTCAAATTGTCCTATATCTCGAATACATAAGTATCGCCTGATAAATCGCAAATGCTCTTTTGTACAATTGCCTCAAAATTTCTCTCGCTTCATATTTTCCATATTTTTTTTATTAACACTAAGTTTCATTCCAGGGCGTTAGCCGATTTCAATTTTAATTCTAGAGATTTTGTAGAAGTACAAAAATTGTCTCCATTGTAAGTATTTGTATCTGCAAATGCAAACCTTTATTTAGCTCTGAGCAAATTTGAAGTAGTTGAGATGGTAACACAAATGTTGGTCTACATAGTGGTGAAGGGTATAATATAGTGGGCCCCGCCCGACTTTACACTTTACTTACTTGTTTTTTACTAACATTGTGTTCCAACCTAGTGCATTAGCCGACTTAAAATTTGAGTCTATATATTTTGTAGAAGTCTATCAAATTCTGTCCAAATCAAGTGATATTTAAATGTATGTATTTGGGACAAACCTTTATATATAGCTCCCAACACATTTGACGGATGTGATATGGTATCGAAAACTTAGATCTACAAAGTGTGGTGCAGGGTATAATATAGTCGGCCCCGCCCGACTTTAGACTTTCCTTACTTGTTTTTTTACTAACATAGTGTACCATCCCAGGGGATTAGCCGACTTAAATTTTAAGTCTATAGAATATAAATTTTGTTCAGATGGAGTCAGATTTAAATGTATGTATTTGGGACAAAAACCTATAGCACCCAACACATTTGACGGATTTGATATAATATCGAAAATATGGTGCAGGGTATAATACAGTCGGCCCCACCCGATTTTAGACTTTACTTACTTGTTAATCAGAAATTTTAAATTATTTTCTTTCAAATAGGTTAAAAAGAGAGTAAGAATTAATAAAATAATACAAATTATTTAAATTTTGTCGAAAGAAGTCTAAATGCATTCTAGAAAAATTGCAAATTTTTGAAAATATTTGATGTCAAACGTTTTAGATAAGCATTAGAATGCATTAAAAATCATTTAAAAAAAATTATAAGAATTATTTAATTTGCAAAATATTACACAATTTTCTAATTCACATACAAAACATTGAATTCGGACCACACCTTAAGAAGAGATGCAAATTCAGTGCAACGGCTGTTGAAATGGTGGACATCCATCCTATGACAAGCCCATGTTAAATTCATCGCTTCTGCGCCAATTTTGCACCACTTCCGGATCCAAAAAGAACATTTTCAATACTTTTTTTTGGCGACGCTTTTTTTGCTGGGATACAAAAGCCAATTTTAGATCGACTTACGAGTCCCGAGACACAATGTGGCTTTTCTAGACATCGAAAGGCATTCAACAACGTCCATGCGAACTCGATATTAAATGGATTGACCACTCTGAATATTGATCGAGGGATCCTTAGGCTGTTAGACGAACTTCTAGCGAAGAGACGTATTTCTGCCACACTAAGACAAGCAAACATACAAAGGTATGTAAACAGAAGCACTCCCCAAGGAGGAGTTATATCACCTCTTCTTTGGAATGTTGCTATAAACAACCTTCTGGTTTCCCTAGAAAAATAAAGGATAAAAGTGGTGGCATATGCAGATGATGTGACTCTAGCAGTCACAGGAAAATTTCCATACACAATCAGAGATATCATACAGGGAACCCTCCGGATGACTGAGAAATGGGCGATGGAAAATGGTCTAGGGGTAAATCCTGCAAATACAGAACTAGTCATGTACTGCAAAGAATGCAAAATTCCCACGGTTAAGCCCATCTCCTTAGGTGGTATTGAAATTAGAGGTGTGCACGTGACACGAAATTTTCGTGATTCGTGCGTGAGTCGTGAGTCACGCTCATGACAACAGCGTGAGTGTGCTTGAGCGTGATTAACAAACCAAAATGTCGTGCGTGAGCGTGAGTCACGAAAATAATATCTTCATGAGTGTGCGTGAATAACGAATTACACTCACGAAAATATTCCTGCTCACCAACATAAATTGCTTAAAAGTTAAATTCAATTACAATTTTAGTGACACCTGGGATGTTAAGAGTTTAATAACACTCTCGATTTTAATAATGCTCATGTTTTCAGACACTTCGGTAAGGTAAATTAATCATAACATTATTCGTGAGTCACGATATTTTTGTGCATTGGCTGTACACTGCAGTGGTTAGACCTATAATGCTATATGGTGTTGTGGTCTGGTGGCCGGCACTTCAGCAGCCGACAAGTTTAGATAAAATTCAGTGAATGGCGTTCTTGTGTATCTCACGCGCATTCAGTAAGACAGGAGCAAATTCCCTTAATGTCATGCTGCATCTATTGCCTTTAGACATATTAGCCAAACAGTCAGCAGCACCAACGGCTGTAAGGTTGCATGAGCTATCGCTGTGGTCGGAAAAATCGCACGGTCACAGTTCAGTCTTCAAAGTAATACCAGATGTGCCAAACGAAATCGATTACACTCTGGCGAAACCACTTTTCGACAAAAAGTTTGAAACTCTAATTCCCAACAGTGCGGCTCCACACAAACTCCGGGGAATAAACGATGTATAGATTTCTACATCGATTGCTCCAAATTGAATGGACAAGTGGGTTTTGGAGTATATTCTAAAGATTTGGAACTTCGAATAGCGAAAAGATTTTTTCAGGTTGAAATATTAGCAATAAAATATGTGGCAAATTGGCTGAGGAGTAATGTTCCAACAAATGTTGGCATTAATAAAGGGTGATTTGTTAAGAGCTTGATAACTTTTTAAAAAAAAAACGCATAAAATTTGCAAAATCTCATCGGTTCTTTATTTGAAACGTTAGATTGGTCCATGACATTTACTTTTTGAAGATAATTTCATTTAAATGTTGACCGCGGCTGCGTCTTAGGTGGTCCATTCGGAAAGTCCAATTTTGGGCAACTTTTTCGAGCATTTCGGCCGGAATAGCCCGAATTTCTTCGGAAATGTTGTCTTCCAAAGCTGGAATAGTTGCTGGCTTATTTCTGTAGACTTTAGACTTGACGTAGCCCCACAAAAATTGTCTAAAGGCGTCAAATCGCATGATCTTGGTGGCCAACTTACCGGTCCATTTCTTGAGATGAATTGTTCTCCGAAGTTTTCCCTCAAAATGGCCATAGAATCGCGAGCTGTGTGGCATGTAGCGCCATCTTGTTGAAACCACATGTCAACCAAGTTCAGTTCTTCCATTTTTGGCAACAAAAAGTTTGTTAGCATCGAACGATAGCGATCGCCATTCACCGTAACGTTGCGTCCAACAGCATCTTTGAAAAAATACGGTCCAATGATTCCACCAGCGTACAAACCACACCAAACAGTGCATTTTTCGGGATGCATGGGCAGTTCTTGAACGGCTTCTGGTTGCTCTTCACTCCAAATGCGGCAATTTTGCTTATTTACGTAGCCATTCAACCAGAAATGAGCCTCATCGCTGAACAAAATTTGTCGATAAAAAAGCGGATTTTCTGCCAACTTTTCTAGGGCCCATTCACTGAAAATTCGACGTTGTGGCAGATCGTAAGTCTATTCATGATGAAATGTCAAAGCATACTGAGCATCTTTCTCTTTGACACCATGTCTGAAATCCCACGTGATCTGTCAAATACTAATGCATGAAAATCCTAACCTCAAAAGAATCACCCTTTATATACTCAGACAGTCAATCTGCAATAAAATCCTTGATCTCTGTATTCATTAGCTCGAAAACGGCCATCAACTGCCGCAAATCTCTGAATGAGATGGTTGAGCAGTACAATATTCACCTAATATGGGTGCCTAGCCGCAGGAGTCTATAAATAATTATGAACAGATATGAACCAAATTTCTTACGTTAATTAGAGGGCCAAATTTCAAACGTATTGGAGGAAAATTTTTATTATTATAGTTGTTCAAACTGGGCTTTGTTCATCTAAGATACTTCGGAAGTGAAATCTGAGGATCTGTTTATATAGAGACAATACAGTGAAACCTCTGAAAGGTGGACACTCACGATTGCTTAAATTTTGTCCACAATTGGTCCAAGTTTGAGAGGTTTCACTGTATATGTAATTATGGACCGATATGGACCAATTGTTGCATGCAGGGCTGCCAATTTTGCCGATTTATCGGCATTTTGACGATTTTTGACTCAAAAAATAGCAAATGCCGATTTTCCGATTTTTGCCTCGAAAATGACGATATTAGCTCCATTAAAATTTTTTAAAGGAATTCATTTGTTTACCTCGAAAATCCACCACAACAGAGACGGAAAGAGGCTACATTTGACAGTTGTCAGATACAGAAATTGCAAGTTATTAAATAAGGATATTATGGTCTAATTTCGGCAAACTGGACGATACAAATATATGGCAGCTACACTAAATCTGAACTGATTTTGAAGGGTAAATAAATAAAGTCTTTGGGAAAATCGGGCGAATTCTACATATGAACCGAGTTCGATGCAATTTTGCATACTTCATATATGCCGGCTATATTTACACTCCGATTTTCAATAGCGTTCGTCCTTGTGCCAAAAAAGCACTGAACAAAGTTGCGTCAAAATTAGTTCATAATTACGAACGGAATAATGCGATTAACAAATTCGTAGACAGACAGGTTGATGAACGGACGAAAGGATAGATCGACTCAGGAGATGGTTCTAAGTCGATTAGTATATATTTTATTGGGTCTAAAAGCAATATTTCTGGTAGTCACATTTTTTGCAGATCAAAATTATTGTACCATAACAACTATGTGGTTTAGGATACATTCATTGTTTTTGATATTTTAGAAGCGGACATTTCGAATATGCAAATAGTTACTGGATGACGCTCGAGTACTTTTCGGCTATGACTTACTCAGAATGCGTAATACAAACATGTGCTAATTATAATATAATTGTAGTACAATACAAAAATACACATACGGACAAAACTATCAGAAAACACATTTAAAAAAAAATTAAAATTAAATGTTGCTGAATTGGTGGCTGTATTTTAGAAAAATTATTTTTTATTTTTTATTATTAGTTTTTTTTTTTGATAAGCTTAAAAATGTCTTTTGTTTTAATGTTACTTCTATAAAAAACTGAATTTTAAATGTATGGATGTGCATGTTATTTTAATGAATACTTTTGTTTTATTTTTAACCAAAAATATGTTTTATTTTAATATTATTTATAATCCCGATTTTTTGACGATTTTTGATATTAATGTGCCGATTATGACGATTTTTCCGGAAAAAAGTGACGATTTTTCTTGAAATTTTATTGGCAGCGATGGTTGTATGGTTGTTAGATGGCGTATACTTACATCACGAACCAAATATCAACCGGATCGGATAAAATTTGTTCTTTCCACACACCAACAAATTTTTTTTCTTCAGTCACGAAATTAATTGATCCATTAATTAATTTTTAATTGAAATGTCTTCAATCACCAAAATTATAGTATCAATTAAAAAATCCCATTAAAAAGTTAATTGATACTATTAATTTTTGTGATTGGCGTTTGTTTCAATTAAAAAAAAAATGTTGCATCAATTAGATTTTTAATTGAATATTTTTTAAAAATTAATAAAATTTTTATTGCAAAAATTTTTGTGGATTTTTTTTTCTGTCTAGAGGCTACAGAAATCAAATTTGGGTGCCGATTTATTAGATCTCGACCAAAGAAAGGAATATAATCAGCCCAAAACCTATTTCAAGAGCTCGATGTTATTTATTCACAGAGAACATGTAACATGTTTGTCGCAACCTTGTAATATTCTCGTAAATTATCCATCTGATTTCAGCAAGCCTGTTATGTTTGACGAGAAAAGAATATTTTTGCGGCACAAATGTTACATGTTTCCTGTGAAAAAATAACATGGTGCTCTGGAATCATGTTTGGGGTGATCATATTCCTTCTCTGCGTGCAAAAATTGATAATCGACCTACGGCGTCCTGAGGCCGATTAACTGTTTGAATAATTTATTTCATATTGAATTGTCCCAGTGTTGACTTTAACCCACTCAAAAGACCCAGTACATATAAAACGTAAAAAAAAATATGAAAACTCCTTGTTTGTCATTATATTAATATCAACCCAGCAAAAAATTTACTGAATTTTCAGCAGCTTTGTAATGGAAGCAAAGACAAGCAATCCTTTCTCCCAAACTTCTATGGCACATCTTTATCTACCCATAGATTTGAAATCTCCCATTATCACGTCATGTGGCAATAATGTTCAATTATCGATTATATGCCAACTGCTTTGTTCAAGTGCTTGGAATTTTGCGCGCTCTCTCTCTCTCTCTTTGCTGCCTACAGATCTAAAATTTGTGAGGGAGCTTCCCTCGCTGCATGCCTTTGTATATCATGTGTTTGTATGTCTGTTTATATTTTTTTTGTATTATATTTGCTCTCATTTCTCTGCTTACTCTGAATTTATTGCATCCACTTTTTCATGGATGTTTATTTGTGTTAGTTGCTCGCTAGAGAGTCGGAGCTCCTACCATTACATTCTACATTATTTTTTCGCGTTTAATTATTAATGATCATTATTTGTGAATTATAATAAGATACCAGACACAACAAGAAGTGTTGTTGAACATTTTGTTCTTGTTGTTTTTGTTGTTGACATTGTCTTTAGTTTTGAGTAATACATAATTTTTTGCATGCCTATGAATACAGTGGTTCACAGCACACACATAGTAAAGAAGTTTGTTTGAAATTTTAAGATATATGCCCAAATAAAAAAAAAGTTTTATTCAGTTCATATGGGGAAGCAGCATACAAAAAGTAAAAATAATAGCAAACTTGTCTTCCTGACTTACGCTTGTGGTCGTTGAAAGTATTTTCCTACTAATAATTTCTCCGCACTAAATACCTTTCGACAAGAACAATATGATTTTTAAATCCTCCATCATACATGCATTGAAGGAATTGTTTGTGTTGCTTTGGGTAAAAAATAAATTAAGCAAAAGTTTAAAATTTCATACGAAATTGTATTCTACTTTTTATACCCTGCGCCACACTGTGGAACAGGGTATTATAAGTTAGTGCATATGTTTGTAACACCCAGAAGGAGACGAGATAGACACAGGGTGTCTTTGGCAATAATGCTCAGGGTGGGTCCCTGTGTCGATATAACCACGTCCGTCTGTCCGTCCGTCTGTCCGTCCGTCCGTCTGTCTGTGAACACATTTTTGTGATCAAAGTCTAGGTCGCAATTTAAGTCCAATCGCCTTCAAATTTAGCACATGTTCCTAATTTGGGTCAGAATAGAACCCTATTGATTTTGGAAGAAATAAGTTCAGATTTAGATATAGCTCCCATATATATCTTTCGCCCGATATGCACTAATATGGACCCAGGAGCCAGAGTTTTATACCAATTTGCTTGAAATTATGTGCAAACATAACACTTAGTCGTATAGTCAAGTGTGCAAAATTCGGTTCAGATTTAGATATAGCTCCCATATATATCTTTCCCCCGATATGGACTTATATGGCCCCAGAAGCCAGAGTTTTGGCCGAATTTGGTTGAAATTTTGTACTAGGAGTACAATTAGTAGTATAGTCAAGTGTGCAAAATTTGATTGAAATCGGTTCAGATTTAGATATAAAGGGTGATACGGTCAAAATTTGGTCAATATAAACTTGTCGTATTTCTTTCAATTTTGCATTTAAAAAACCTGAATACCCCTCATTTTGAAGGTGTGTGTGTAGAATGTTGCTCCTATTTTGATTTTGGAATTCACTTTTCAGTTGTCAAAATGCCGTCCAAGCAAGAAGAGCAGCGTATCAAAATTTTGCTCGCGCATCGCGAAAATCCGAGCTACTCGCACGCAAAGCTGGCAAAATCGCTAAAAGTTGCCAAATCAACCGTTACAAATGTAATTAAAGTGTTTGGGGAACGTTTGTCGACAGCCAGGAAGTCTGGATCGGGGGGAAATCGAAAACCGGAAGCCGCTGAGACGACAAAGAGAGTTGCCGGTAGTTTCAAGCGAAACCCTAATCTCTCTCTCCGAGATGCCGCAAATAAGCTGGGTGTATCGTCTACAACCGTGCATCGAGCCAAAAAACGAGCCGGACTATCGACTTACAAGAAGGTAGTGACGAAGTTTGACTGTGTGGTAATGGACGACGAAACCTACGTCAAAGCCGACTACAAGCAGCTTCCGGGACAGGAGTTTTATACGGCAAAGGAAGGGGAAAGGTAGCAGATATTTTCAAGCACATAAAACTGTCAAAGTTCGCAAAGAAATATCTGGTTTGGCAAGCCATCTGTACCTGTGGCTTGAAAAGCAGCATTTTCATAGCTTCCGGGACTGTCAACCAAGAAATTTACGTGAAAGAGTGTTTGAATAAACGTCTGCTGCCTTTTCTGAAGAAACACGGTTGTTCCGTACTGTTTTGGCCGGATTTGGCATCTTGCCATTACGGTAAAAAGGCCATGGAGTGGTACGCCGCCAACAACGTGCAGGTGGTTCCCAAGGACAAGAACCCTCCGAACACGGCAGAGCTCCGCCCAATTGAGAAATACTGGGCTAATGTCAAGCGGAACCTAAAGAAGACCAAAAAAATTGCTAAGGACGAGCAGCAGTTCAAGGCAAACTGGCTTTCTGCGGCGAAGAAGGTGGACAAGGTGGCTGTACAAAATCTGATGGCAGGTGTCAAGCGTGAGGCCCGGCAATTCGGATTTGGAAAAGCGAAAGCCTAACTGAATATTTTTCCTGAATTTTATACTAATTGAACTTGAAAAAGAAATTTAATTTGATTTTTTAAATAAACGATTTCACCGATTTACACGCGTTTTCCCTTGACCAAATTTTGACCGTATCACCCTTTATAGCTTTCGCCCGATTTACACTCATATGACCACAGAGGCCAATTTGTTGCTCCGATTTAGTTTAAATTTTGCACAGAGAGTAGAATTAGCATTGTAGCTATGCGTGCCAAAGTTGGTTGAAATCGGTTCAGATTTAGATATATCTCCCATATATAGCTTTCGCCCGATTTACACTCATATGACCACAGAGGCCAATTTTTAACTCCGATTTAGTTGATATTTTGCACAGGGAGTAGAATTAGCATTGTAGCTATGCGTGCCAAATTTGGTTGAAATCGATTCAGATTTAAATATAGCTCCCATATATATGTTTTTCTGATTTCGACAAAAATGGCCAAAATACCAAAATTTTCCTTGTAAAATCCCACTGCTTAGTCGAAAAGTTGTAAAAATGACTCTAATTTTCCTAAACTTCTAATACATATATATCGAGCGATAAATCATAAATAAACTTTTGCGAAGTTTCCTTAAAATTGCTTCAGATTTAAATGTTTCCCATATTTATACCCTGCTCCACACTGTGGAACAGGGTATTATAAGTTAGTACATATGTTTGCAACACCCAGAAGGAGACGAGATAGACACATGGTGTCTTTGGCAAAAATGCTCAGGGTAGGCTCCTGAGTCGATATAGCGATGTCCGTCTGTCCGTGAACACATTTTTGTAATCAAAGTCTGGCGGTACTGGCGGTGCCACAGTTGCTCAGCGGTCGTTTCCTGTCGAGGAAATTGTATCGGAAACTAGAATGGGCGCTAAATAGCTTTGGACCATTCAAATCCCCCGGACCTGATGGAATTACTCCGGCGGAGTTACAAGCTGTAACTGACAAAATTATCCCCTGGTTGTCGGTGATATATAAAGAATGTATCAACTTATCATATATCCCAGGAAAGTGGCGGGAAACAAAAGTCGTTTTCATACCTAAAGCGGGAAAAGCCTCTCACTCGAGGGCGAAGGATTTCCGACCAATCAGCTTATCCTCATTCCTACTTAAGACTCTGGAGAGGATGATAGATATTTATCTTAGAACAAGCATCGATTCAAGTTTGTTCTCGAAACGACAGCATGCATACTCGAAGGGCAGGTCTACTGAGACCGCACTACATGAACTAGTCAGCTTTATTGAAAGCTCACTATCTGTCAAAGAATACACAATCGTGGCGTTTCTAGACATCGAAGGGGCGTTCAATAATGTCCATCCGAGCTCGATATTAAATGGACTGACAACTCTGAATGTTGATCCATGTATACCCAGGCTGTTAGACGAACTGCTAATGAAGAGACGTATTTCAGCCACACTAGGACAAGCAAACATACAAAGGTATGTGAACAGAGGCACTCCCCAAGGAGGAGTTCTATCACCTCTTCTTTGGAATGTTGCTATAAATAGCCTTCTGGTTACTCTAGAAAAAGAAAGGATAAAAGTGGTGGCATACGCAGATGATGTAGCTCTGGCAGTCAGGGGAAAATTCCCATCCACAATCAGAGATATTATTCAGAGGGCCCTCCGAATGACTGAGAAATGGGCGAAAGACAATGGTCTTGGGGTAAATCCTGCAAAGACAGAATTAGTCATGTACTGCAAAGATCGCAAAACTCCCACGGTTAGGCCTATTTTCTTAGGGGGTATTGAAATTCCCTTTGGTGATTGTGCAAAATACCTTGGCGTTATTTTGGACAGGAAGCTGAACTTTAAGCTTAATATTGAAGAAAGGGCGAGAAAGGCAACTGTAGCTTTGTACTCGTGCAAAAAGGCAATAGGAAAAAAGTGGGGACTAAAACCAAAAATTGTGCATTGGCTATACACGGCAGTGGTTAGACCTATAATGCTATATGGTGTTGTAGTCTGGTGGCCGGCACTTATGAAACCGACTTGTTTAGATAAAGTTCAGCGTATGGCATGTTTGTGTATTTCAGGCGCATTCAGCAAGACAGGAACAAATTCCCTTAATGTCATGCTGCATCTATTGCCCTTAGACATTTTGGCCAAACAGTCAGCTGCAACAACGGCTGTGCGGTTGCGCGAACTATCGCTGTGGTCGGAAAAAGGTTACGGTCACAGTTCTGTCCTCAAAATAATGCCAGATGTGCCTAACGTAGTGGATTACACTTTGGCGAGTCCACTTTTCGACAAAAAGTTTGAGACTCTAATCCCCAACAGTGAGGCGTGGTGCACACAGACCCCGGGGAATAAAGAATATATAGATTTCTACACTGATGGCTCCAAATTGGATGGACAAGTGGGTTATGAAGTATATTCTAAAGATCTGGAACTTCGAATAGCGAAAAGATTACCTAATCACTGTAGTGTTTTTCAGGCTGAAATATTAGCAATAAGTGTTTTTCAGGCTGAAATATTAGCAATAAGAGAGGTGACGAATTGGCTGAGAAGTAATGTTCCAAAAATTGTGGGCATTAATATATACTCAGACAGTCAACCTGCTATAAAATCCTTGGACTCTGTGTTCCTCAACTCGAAAACGGCCATCGACTGCCGCAAATCTCTCAATGAGATGGCTGAGCAGTACAATATTCACCTAATATGGGTGCCTGGCCATAGGAACATACCGGGGAACTGCGAAGCGGATGAGTTGGCAAGGCTAGGGACTACCTTACATATTCCAGGGGAACTAGAATTTGTTGGTATGCCCCTAGCTACCTGCAAGCTCATGCTGCGTGAGAAGGCTGTTATGATGGCAAATGTTCGATGGGAGAATTCCAAGGGTTGTAACGACACCAAGCAAATATGGTCCCATTTCAACTTAAACCGCACACTAGACATGCTAATGTTCTCGAGCCGTCAGATATCACTCCTGATATCTGCTATAACGGGTCGCTGCCTGATAGGCGATTTTGCAAAAACTATTGGCGCGAAGTATAATGACTATTGTATGAGCTGTCATGATGCGGAGGAAAAAGAATCAATTAAACACCTCTTGTGTGAGTGTCCTGCATTTTGTGTAAAGCGCAAGCAACTTTTAGGAGCATATAGCTTCAGATTACTGGCGGATTTGGAAAACGTTAACTTAAGCAGTCTGCTAATGTTTTTGGAACAATCTGGTTGGTTCAGCAACAAAAAATAATCAAGAAGGTTCAGCGGTTATAACTAGAATGGCCCATATGTAATAGGTACTTTTAGTTAATGTGGTATCACAATGGACTGAATAGTCTAAGTGAGACTGAATCTTAATCGGGCTGCCACTTTAACCTAACCTAACCTGTAATCAAAGTCTAGGTCGCAGTTTTAGTCCAATCGACTTCAAATTTGGCACAAGTATGTGGTTTGGGTCAGAATAGATCCCTATTGATTTTGGAAGAAATCGGTTAAGATTTAGATATAGCTCCCATATATATCTTTCGCCCGATATGGACTAATACGGTCCCAGAAGCCAGAGTTTTACCACAATTTGGTTGAATTTTTGCACAGGGATTAGAATTAGCATTGTAGCTAGGCGTGCTAAATTTGGTTGAAATCGGTTCAGATTTAGATATAGCTCCCATATATATAGCTTTCGCCCGATTTACACTCATATGACCACAGAGGCCAATTTTTTGCTCCGATTTAGTTGAAATTTTGCACAGGGATTAGAATTAGCATTGTAGCTAGGCGTGCTAAATTTGGTTGAAATCGGTTCAGATTTAGATATAGCTCCCATATATAGCTTTCGGCCGATATGGACTAATACGGTCCCAGAAGCCAGAGTTTTACCCCAATTTGGTTGAAATTTTGCACAGGGAGTAGAATTAGCATTATAGCTATGCGTGCTGAATTTGGTTGAAATCGGTTCGGATTTAGATATAGCTCCCATATATAGCTTTCGGCCGATTTACACTCATATGACCACAGAGGCCAATTTTTTGCTCTGACTTAGTTGAAATTTTGCACAGGGATTAGAATTAGCATTGTAGCTATGCGTGCCAAATTTGGTTGAAATCGGTTCAGATTTAGATATATCTCCCTTTATAGCTTTCGTCCGATTTACACTCATATGACCACAGAGGCCAATTTTTAACTCCGATTTAGTTGAAATTTTGCACAGGGAGTAGAATTAGCATTGTTGCTATGCGTGCCAAATTTGGTTGTAATCGGTTCAGATTTAGATATAGCTCCCATATATATGTTTTCTGATTTCGACAAAAATGGTCAAAATACCAACATTTTCCTTGTAAAATCGCCACTGCTTAGTCGAAAAGTTGTAAAAATTACTCTAATTTTCCTAAACTTCTAATACATATATATCGAGCGATAAATCATAAATAAACTTTTGCGATGTTTCCTTAAACTTGCTTCAGATTTAAATGTTTCCCATATTTTTTTACTAACATTGTGTTCCACACTAGTGCATTAGCCGACTTAATTTTTGAGTCTAAAGATTTTGTAGAAGTCTATCATATTCTGTCCAGATCGAGTGATATTTAAATGTATGTATTTGGGACAAACCTTTATATATAGCCCCCAACACTTTTGACGAATGTGATATTGTATCGAAAATTTAGATCTACTAAGTGGTGCAGGGTATAATATAGTCGGCCCCGCCCGACTTTAGACTTTCCTTACTTGTTTTTTACTAACATTGTGTTCCACCATAGTGCATTAGCCGACTTAAATTTTGAGTCTATAGATTTTGTAGAAGTCTATCAAATTCTGTCCAGATCGAGTGATATTTAAATGTATGTATTCGGGACAAACCTTTATATAGCCCCCAACACATTTGACGGATGTGATATGGAATCGAAAATTTATATCTACAAAGTGGTGTAGGGTATAATATAGTCGGCCCCGCCCAAATTTAGACTTTCCTTACTTGTTTTTTATTTGAAAAAGTGTTCAGCATCAATTAAGTTTTTAATTAGAAATATTTTGGTGATGTTTTTTTATGGTTTTTTCTGTGTATAGATCTTTTGAAATGCCTGAAACTCGTATAAGGGAACATTGTAAATCATTTCATTACCATCGTCTATTTGCAGCTCAACTATCAACCATTTTTGAGAATAAATTCGTTTAAACCCAATGTGAATTACACTTGAATCTCGTGAATAAATATTTTTGATAGTCGACTTTGCCTTCAAACATATCACTTTTCCTTCGTCCAATTAAATTTTAATAAAACACAGATTTACTTTCACATTCATTCTCTTATTTGTTTTCTGTTTTTTTGTTTTCTTCATTTAATACTATAAAGCACTTTTGTGTAAATTTGAAAGTTTTCAACTCTCTTCAAATTTGTGGAAATTTTAAAAATCAACATAAATAGGTGCTGGTGGCAGAAGAGCTCCTCTTCTAGCTTTTTAGAGATCAAACATAACCACTTGATTCCAATTTTAGAGCTGCATCATAGGTGGGTAAACCAGTTTTATCAATAATTTTGCTCATATCCAGACTAATGATACCATTGTCATTGATACAATCCAAATCAATGGGTGCAGCACCACTGGATGTGGATGTGGGTGTGGTGGTGGTTTGGTTGGTATTGGTTGGCCTTGTTGCCGCCTCTGTATCTGTTTCCGTTACTGCTGGACTGGTTTCAATTTGGGAATTGCCATGGGAACATGAGGGTTCCTCGACCTCACCAGAAGAGCCATTGTTATTTGTCAAGGTGGATATTTCCATCTGGGATCCATCTGATACATTGGCATTTAAATCAGGAGCTGCTAGTAGCTCTATATTCTCTTCGACCGCATTGGAATTGGCCATATTCTGATGATGAATACTGTCATTGCTATTATTCTCATTCTGATATGGATTAACTATGGCCACAGCTATGGCTTCCGAATTTCTTAAAGACTGACGGTTTGCACGTCTGCGATTTGTATGCAGACAGGAACATTCATCATCTTCTCCATCTTCATCACCGGCCGTACTACTTGATAGACAATTGAGATTTTCATCTCTACTCATGCCATTGTTGCTCACATCATCATTGTGATTTCCATGATTGGCATTATCTCCAGGAGTATTACCCCCAGTGGCCATGGTATCCAAATCGCTTTCCATCGATATGGACAACATGGATTCGTTATCATAGCGAAATTTCCCACAGAGAGGACAACCACGCCTGTAGTAGTTATTCTGCTGTTTCAAATACCGACTTCCAAATGTTTCCGGAGTCTGAGATTTTGAGGAATTCCCTTGGGCGTTTGAAAGTTTGCGATTTTGCATTACCAAAGTCGGTGAGCTGGTCGAGCCTGCTGAACTTCTTGGATCATTGGCCATGTGATTGGATCTGGCTGCCAAAGCAGCTGCGGCTGCATTCCACATATTTTCCACTTCAGCTCTTTGTAGGGAACAACATGATTGTGCCTGCAATACCTTTTTCATATTAAAATTGGCTAACGTTGTTCCTGGGAGATTTCGTTGCCTTTGCTGTTGTTGTTTATTGGTGGTAACTCTCAAAAAGTTAGATGGATGCTGGATGGATGAACCTGCCGCCGAAGTTGTGGGCATGATGGCATTAACATCCGATCGATTACCATTACAATCAGTACTGCCATCTGGTGGTGTACGTCCTAGATTTGATGTTGATCGTACATTTAAAGTGGATGTTGCCAGAGAATTGGCATCACTTGAGCCCATACTCAAGACCGGAGGTGTTAGAGCTGCAGCACGAGCTGCCAATATACAACTAACATCTAATGATGATCTATAGCCTGGTGGTGGAGAATTATTTTGTAATTGTTGCATTAACAATTGTTGTTGTTGTTGCAATAGTAGTTGTTGTTGTTCCTGCATAGCCACCACTGCATCATATGAAGGTGGCGGCTCATGATGCAGGGCGGGTATTGTGGCCAAACCATCCATAGAATCACCAACAAAGAGTCCAGATGTTTCATAGCACTGTAAGAAAAATAAAACAAAGGTATTATTTGAAGTTTTCTCAAAATTTATCAAATTAATTTAATTTATGAAGATTTCGATTGAAATAAAAAAAAAAAAATGTCAGAATTTTATCTCTATAGAAAATTTTGTCAAAATTGTATTTCTATAGAAAATTTTGTCAAAATTGTATTTCTATAGAAAATTTTATCAAAATTTTATTTCTATAGAAAATTTTGTTAAAATTTTATTTCTATAGAAAATTTTTTTTTGTCAAAATTTTATCTCTATAGAAAATTTTGTCAAAATTTTATTTCTATAGAAAATTTTCTCAAAATTTTTTCCCTATAGAAAATTTTGTCAAAATTTATCTCTATAGAAAATTTTGTCAAAATTTTATCTCTATAGAAAATTTTGTCAAAATTTTATCTCTCTATAGAAAATTTTGTCACCATTTTATTTCTATAGAAATTTTTGTCAAAATTTTATTTCTATAGAAAATTTTATCAAAATGTTATTTCTATAGAAAATTTTGTCAAAATTTTATTTCTATAGAAAATTTTGTAAAAATTTTATCAAAATTGTATTTCTATAGAAAATTTTATCAAAATTTCATTTCTATAGAAAATTTTGTTAAAATTTTGTTTCTATAGAAAATTTTGTTAAAATTTTATTTCTATAGAAAATTTTGTCAAAATTTTATTTCTATGGAAAATTTTGTCAAAATTTTATTTCTATAGAAAATTTTGTCAAAATTTTATATTTATAGGAAATTTTATCAAAATTTTATCTTTATAGGAAATTTTGTCAAAATTTTATTTCTATAGAAAATTTTGTCAAAATTTTATTTCTATAGATAATTTTGTCAAAATTTTATTTCTATAGAATATTTTTTCAAAATGTTATTTCTATAGAAAATTTTGTCAAAATTTTATTTCTATAGAAAATTTTGTCAAAATTTTATTTCTATAGAAAATTTTGTCAAAATTGTATTTCTATAGAAAATTTTGTCAAAATTTTATCGCTATAAGAAATTTTGTCAAAAATTTATCTCTAAGAAACATTAGTCAAAATTTTATCTCTATAGAAAATTTTGTCAAAATTTTATTTCTATAGAAAATTTTGTCAAAATTTTATTTCTATATAAAATTTTGTCAAAATTTTATATCAATAGAAAATTTTGTCAAAATTTTATTTCTATAGAAAATTTTGTCAAAATTTTATCGCTATAAGAAATTTTGTCAAAAATTTATCTCTAAGAAAAATTAGTCAAAATTTTATCTCTATAGAAAATTTTGTCAAAATTTAATTTCTATAGAATTTTTTTTCAAAATTTTATCTCAATAGAAAATTTTGTCAAAATTTTATTTCTATAGAAAATTTTGTCAAAATTTTATCGCTATACGAAATTTTGTCAAAAATTTATCTCTAAGAAAAATTAGTCAAAATTTTATCTCTATAGAAAATTTTGTCAAAATTTAATTTCTATAGAAAATTTTGTCAAAATTTAATTTCTATAGAAATTTGATATGGAATCGAAAATTTATATCTACAAAGTGGTGTAGGGTATAATATAGTCGGCCCCGCCCAAATTTAGACTTTCCTTACTTGTTTTTTATTTGAAAAAGTGTTCAGCATCAATTAAGTTTTTAATTAGAAATATTTTGGTGATGTTTTTTTATGGTTTTTTCTGTGTATAGATCTTTTGAAATGCCTGAAACTCGTATAAGGGAACATTGTAAATCATTTCATTACCATCGTCTATTTGCAGCTCAACTATCAACCATTTTTGAGAATAAATTCGTTTAAACCCAATGTGAATTACACTTGAATCTCGTGAATAAATATTTTTGATAGTCGACTTTGCCTTCAAACATATCACTTTTCCTTCGTCCAATTAAATTTTAATAAAACACAGATTTACTTTCACATTCATTCTCTTATTTGTTTTCTGTTTTTTTGTTTTCTTCATTTAATACTATAAAGCACTTTTGTGTAAATTTGAAAGTTTTCAACTCTCTTCAAATTTGTGGAAATTTTAAAAATCAACATAAATAGGTGCTGGTGGCAGAAGAGCTCCTCTTCTAGCTTTTTAGAGATCAAACATAACCACTTGATTCCAATTTTAGAGCTGCATCATAGGTGGGTAAACCAGTTTTATCAATAATTTTGCTCATATCCAGACTAATGATACCATTGTCATTGATACAATCCAAATCAATGGGTGCAGCACCACTGGATGTGGATGTGGGTGTGGTGGTGGTTTGGTTGGTATTGGTTGGCCTTGTTGCCGCCTCTGTATCTGTTTCCGTTACTGCTGGACTGGTTTCAATTTGGGAATTGCCATGGGAACATGAGGGTTCCTCGACCTCACCAGAAGAGCCATTGTTATTTGTCAAGGTGGATATTTCCATCTGGGATCCATCTGATACATTGGCATTTAAATCAGGAGCTGCTAGTAGCTCTATATTCTCTTCGACCGCATTGGAATTGGCCATATTCTGATGATGAATACTGTCATTGCTATTATTCTCATTCTGATATGGATTAACTATGGCCACAGCTATGGCTTCCGAATTTCTTAAAGACTGACGGTTTGCACGTCTGCGATTTGTATGCAGACAGGAACATTCATCATCTTCTCCATCTTCATCACCGGCCGTACTACTTGATAGACAATTGAGATTTTCATCTCTACTCATGCCATTGTTGCTCACATCATCATTGTGATTTCCATGATTGGCATTATCTCCAGGAGTATTACCCCCAGTGGCCATGGTATCCAAATCGCTTTCCATCGATATGGACAACATGGATTCGTTATCATAGCGAAATTTCCCACAGAGAGGACAACCACGCCTGTAGTAGTTATTCTGCTGTTTCAAATACCGACTTCCAAATGTTTCCGGAGTCTGAGATTTTGAGGAATTCCCTTGGGCGTTTGAAAGTTTGCGATTTTGCATTACCAAAGTCGGTGAGCTGGTCGAGCCTGCTGAACTTCTTGGATCATTGGCCATGTGATTGGATCTGGCTGCCAAAGCAGCTGCGGCTGCATTCCACATATTTTCCACTTCAGCTCTTTGTAGGGAACAACATGATTGTGCCTGCAATACCTTTTTCATATTAAAATTGGCTAACGTTGTTCCTGGGAGATTTCGTTGCCTTTGCTGTTGTTGTTTATTGGTGGTAACTCTCAAAAAGTTAGATGGATGCTGGATGGATGAACCTGCCGCCGAAGTTGTGGGCATGATGGCATTAACATCCGATCGATTACCATTACAATCAGTACTGCCATCTGGTGGTGTACGTCCTAGATTTGATGTTGATCGTACATTTAAAGTGGATGTTGCCAGAGAATTGGCATCACTTGAGCCCATACTCAAGACCGGAGGTGTTAGAGCTGCAGCACGAGCTGCCAATATACAACTAACATCTAATGATGATCTATAGCCTGGTGGTGGAGAATTATTTTGTAATTGTTGCATTAACAATTGTTGTTGTTGTTGCAATAGTAGTTGTTGTTGTTCCTGCATAGCCACCACTGCATCATATGAAGGTGGCGGCTCATGATGCAGGGCGGGTATTGTGGCCAAACCATCCATAGAATCACCAACAAAGAGTCCAGATGTTTCATAGCACTGTAAGAAAAATAAAACAAAGGTATTATTTGAAGTTTTCTCAAAATTTATCAAATTAATTTAATTTATGAAGATTTCGATTGAAATAAAAAAAAAAAAATGTCAGAATTTTATCTCTATAGAAAATTTTGTCAAAATTGTATTTCTATAGAAAATTTTGTCAAAATTGTATTTCTATAGAAAATTTTATCAAAATTTTATTTCTATAGAAAATTTTGTTAAAATTTTATTTCTATAGAAAATTTTTTTTTGTCAAAATTTTATCTCTATAGAAAATTTTGTCAAAATTTTATTTCTATAGAAAATTTTCTCAAAATTTTTTCCCTATAGAAAATTTTGTCAAAATTTATCTCTATAGAAAATTTTGTCAAAATTTTATCTCTATAGAAAATTTTGTCAAAATTTTATCTCTCTATAGAAAATTTTGTCACCATTTTATTTCTATAGAAATTTTTGTCAAAATTTTATTTCTATAGAAAATTTTATCAAAATGTTATTTCTATAGAAAATTTTGTCAAAATTTTATTTCTATAGAAAATTTTGTAAAAATTTTATCAAAATTGTATTTCTATAGAAAATTTTATCAAAATTTCATTTCTATAGAAAATTTTGTTAAAATTTTGTTTCTATAGAAAATTTTGTTAAAATTTTATTTCTATAGAAAATTTTGTCAAAATTTTATTTCTATGGAAAATTTTGTCAAAATTTTATTTCTATAGAAAATTTTGTCAAAATTTTATATTTATAGGAAATTTTATCAAAATTTTATCTTTATAGGAAATTTTGTCAAAATTTTATTTCTATAGAAAATTTTGTCAAAATTTTATTTCTATAGATAATTTTGTCAAAATTTTATTTCTATAGAATATTTTTTCAAAATGTTATTTCTATAGAAAATTTTGTCAAAATTTTATTTCTATAGAAAATTTTGTCAAAATTTTATTTCTATAGAAAATTTTGTCAAAATTGTATTTCTATAGAAAATTTTGTCAAAATTTTATCGCTATAAGAAATTTTGTCAAAAATTTATCTCTAAGAAACATTAGTCAAAATTTTATCTCTATAGAAAATTTTGTCAAAATTTTATTTCTATAGAAAATTTTGTCAAAATTTTATTTCTATATAAAATTTTGTCAAAATTTTATATCAATAGAAAATTTTGTCAAAATTTTATTTCTATAGAAAATTTTGTCAAAATTTTATCGCTATAAGAAATTTTGTCAAAAATTTATCTCTAAGAAAAATTAGTCAAAATTTTATCTCTATAGAAAATTTTGTCAAAATTTAATTTCTATAGAAAATTTTGTCAAAATTTAATTTCTATAGAATTTTTTTTCAAAATTTTATCTCAATAGAAAATTTTGTCAAAATTTTATTTCTATAGAAAATTTTGTCAAAATTTTATCGCTATACGAAATTTTGTCAAAAATTTATCTCTAAGAAAAATTAGTCAAAATTTTATCTCTATAGAAAATTTTGTCAAAATTTAATTTCTATAGAAAATTTTGTCAAAATTTAATTTCTATAGAAATTTTTTTCAAAATTTGATCTCAATAGAAAATTTTGTCAAAATTTTATTTCTATAGAAAAATTTGTCAAAATTTTATCTTTATAGAAAATTTTGTCAAAATTTTATGTCTATAGAAAATTTTGTCAAAATTTTATCTCTGTAGAAAATTTTTGTCACAATTTTATCTCTATAGAAAATTTTGTCAAAATTTTATGTATATAGAAAATTTTGTCAACATTTTATGTATATAGAAAATTTTGTCAAAACTTTGTTTCTATAGAAAATTTTGTCAAAATTTTATTTCTATAGAAAATTTTGTCAAAATTTTACTTCTATAGAAAATTTTGTCAAAATTTTATTTCTATAGAAAATTTTGTCAAAATTTTATTTCTATAGAAAATTTTGTCAAAATTTTATTTCTATAGAAAATTTTGTCAAAATTTTATTTCTATAGAAAATTTTGTCAAAATTTTATGTATATAGAAAATTTAGTAAAAATTTTATTTCTATAGAAAATTTTGTCAAAATTTTATCTCTCTATAGAAAATTTTGTCACCATTTTATTTCTATAGAAAATTTTGTCAAAATTTTATTTCTATAGAAAATTTTGTCAAAATGTTATTTCTATAGAAAATTTTGTCAAAATTTTATTTCTATAGAAAATTTTGTAAAAATTTTATCTTTATAAGAAATTTTATCTTTATAGGAAATTTTGTCCAAATGTTATTTCTATAGAAAATTTTATCAAAATTTTATTTCTATAGAAAAAATTTGTACAAATTTTATGTATAAATTTACTTCCTATAGAACATTTTGTTAAAATTTTTATTTCTATAGAAAATTTTGTCAAAATTTTATTTCTATAGAAAATTTTGTCAAAATTTTATTTCTATAGAAAATATTCCATTCGTTTTTTTGTTATTGTTGGTTTTTTCTTTAATCATTCTTGTTGTTTTTGATTTCAGCCTAAAACTATGCATTGACTCAACTACAAGTGTAGTTTAACCAACAGAGGAAATGAATGTTTGTCAAATTTATTTGGGCATAGCCCTATAGACTGCAAGATGGTTGGATGGACGCACGTTTCGGAATTACCACATTCCTCATCAGCATCCTCTACTTGCAGCAAAACTATCAACCAATTATCAGAATAAATTCAGGCAGTTCACTAAACCCAAAAGTGAACCAGACTTGAACCTTCCGAAAAAAGGTTTGCCGAAATAAATTCGTACAAACCAAAATTTTATTTCTATAGAAAATTTTGTCAAAATTTTATTTCTATAGGAAATTTTGTCAAAATTTTATTTCTATAAAAAATTTTGTCAAAATTGTATTTCTATAGAAAATTTTGTTAAAATTTTTATTTCTATAGAAAATGTTGTCAAAATTTTATTTCTATAGAAAATTTTGTTAAAATTTTTATTTCTATAGAAAATGTTGTCAACATTTTATTTCTATAGAAAATTTTTGTCAAAATGTTATTTCTATAGAAAATTTGGTCAAAATTTTATTTCTATAGAAAATTTTGTCAAAATTTTATTTCTATAGAAAATTTTGTCAAAATTTTATTTCTATAGAAAATTTTGTCAAAATTTTATTTCTATAGAAAATTTTGTCAAAATTTTATTTCTATAGAAAATTTTGTCAAAATTTTATTTCTATAGAAAATATTCCATTCGTTTTTTTGTTATTTTTTTATTTCTATGGAAAAATTTGTATAAATTGTATGTATAAATTTGTATAAATTTTATTTCTATAGAAAATTTTGTCAAAATGTTATTTCTATAGAAAATTTTGTCAAAATTTTATTTCAATAGAAAATTTTGTCAAAATTTTATTTCTATAGAAAATTTTGTCAAAATTTTATTTCTATAGAAAATTTTGTCAAAATTGTATTTCTATAGAAATTTTGTTAAAATTTTATTTCTATAGAAAATTTTGTTAAAATTTTATTTCTATAGAAAATTTTGTTAAAATTTTATTTCTATAGAAAATTTTGACAAAATTTTATTTCTATAGAAAATTTTGTCAAAATTTTATTTCTATAGAAAATTTTGTCAAAATTTTATTTCTATAGAAAATTTTGTCAAAATGTTATCACAGCTGCCGGATCCAAAAAGAACATTTTCACTACTTTTTTAACGACGCTTTTTTTGCTGGGTATTAGTGTACATCCAAAAATCTCTTCTCTATCCGATCGTCGTGAATTTGTTAATCTATATAATCCTAATATAAACCCATTTATCTTCTTGAGGGGATAGACGGTGCACTGGTCATCTAAATTGCACGAAACTAGAAAGAAACATTTCACGAGCTTAATCATCGTGATCATTCGAGTAATGGGGTTAAAAATCTATAGATTTTGAATTTCAAATCATATGAAAGGTGTTATTCTATCGGATTTTCGTGCCTCTTCGTTCCTCTAAAATTAAAACAAAACTGGTTTGTATTAATCCAGAATCTTATGTAGGCCTCCATATGAAGATTACCATTTGAACCCATCTGCAAGGGAGAATATCTGTGATCAAATCCTCCCGAAATTTTATATAGCAAGCTACGATTATGAGTTTTCAAAGGAATCTATTATATTTGATTCATGATGGTGAGGTTTTAAGATTCAGTCTGACAGAACTTACGGCTGTATGTACTTGTTTAAATTGTAAATTTGTTAGTTAAATTTTTAAATTATGTATAAATAAAAGCTTAAATATGTAGTGAAGGCCATGGCCAAAGATAGTCTTGTATTTATTTTCTATCCATTTTTCTTTTTCTTTACACGAGATATACTCGTGGAGATTGCCATGAAATGTTTTTGTCTGGCTCCGGAAAATCACAATGAAATGAAATTGTCTGAGAACTTCACACAAAAGATTTAGGGTCAATCTTAAAAAATTTCCAGAAAAAAGGTCATTTTTGTTTTATTTTTTGTTTTTGTTGCCTTCTTTCTGTCTGTCAATTCTGGTTGGTTATATTTTTTCATTTTTCCTATTCAACTGGTTGACACTTAGGAGCTCATACAGATTCATTAACTTAAGTGACAGTTCAACAGACAAATTAATTTATGTTCGTTTGCACTCTAGAGAGTAAAAAAGAGATTGATAAAGGACAAACAGTGGAACTCTAGGAAATATACACAGAATTGAAAAACCTTGGACCCTTCTTATTCTGAAGGGCTGGAGATAACCTTTGGAAACCGTTAATGAAAACATCATCAAAACGTACAAAAGGTATTTCAGTAAGTTCCCAGCAAAAAAATTTGGAAGTTCTTCCAAAGGCACAACTTTAAAACTGCAACAACTGTAACATCTCAGGAAGTTCTTTTAATTCAATTTTTATAACATGTTTTTTCATACTTTTAATGGATAATTTTATTTTTTTGTGTTTCAAATAGGTTGCAAACAGAGTAAGAATACATAAAATGGTACAAATCATTTAAATTTTGTCGAAAAGAAAAAAGCTAAATCCAATCTGAAAAATTTATGAATTTTTTAAAATATTTGAGGTCAAACGTTTCCGACAAGCGTTAGAATCCATTAAAAAGTATAAAAAATAATTATTTGACAAAATATCACAGAATTTTTTAATTTACATCCAAAACATTGAATTCGGATCACACCTAAACAAGTGATGCAAATTCGGTGCAACGGCTGTTAAAATGGAGGACTTCCATCCTATGACAAGTCCATCTTAAATTCTGCGTCAATTTTACACAACTTCCGGATCCAAAAATAATATTTTCATTACTTTTTTGGCGACGTTTTTTTTTTGCTGGGTTCTCCAACACACCAGCTGATGTACGAGTATAGTAAGAGCAATATTTTTTCTCCTAGGTTAGGTTAGGTATAGTGGCAGCCTGATATTTCAGTCTCACTTAGACTATTCAGTTAATTGTGGTACCACATTGGTGAACCTCTCTCTTATCACTGAGTGCTGCCCGATTCCTTGTTAAGCTCAATGACAAGGGACCTCCTTTTATAGCCGAGTCCGAACGGCGTTCCACATTGCAGTAAAACCACTTAGAGAAGTTTTGAAACCCTCAGAAATGTCACCAGCATTACTGAGGTGGGATAATCTACCGCTGAAAAACTTTTTGGTGTTCGGTCGAAGCAGGAATCGAACCCACGACCTTGTGTATTCAAGACGGGCATGCTAACCATTGCACCACGGTGGCTTAGGTGGGATAATCCACCGCTGAAAAACTTTTTTGTGTTTGGTCGAAACTGGGTTTGAACCCACGACCCTGTATATACAAGGTAGGCATGCTAACCATTGCACTATGGTGGCAAGTGGCCAACTAAAGGTATGTTTCTCTAAAAAAGTTGCTTTACATCTATTCGTGGGAGCCCAAAACTATGCTCTATAAATAGAACTGCTTAGCTGTATGCGTTGTTGGTTATAGCGATAATTTTCTGTTGATGGCAATAACAGCTATGTAGCCCTATGGACAGTGTGTTGGCTTACAAACTGTAAGGTCCGCGGTTCGATTCTTCGTCCAGGCGAAAGGTAAAATTAAAAAAAAAAAATATAAAATCGGATAATTTCTTCTACATTGTTTGTATTAGAGGAAAACGTGTTAAGAACTAAATAAACCTCGCGATGTGAAAGAAGATGCAATTAGCCAGAAAAATAAAAAAAATGAGTTGCGTCTTTATGAAATTGTTTTTACCCCTGTAAAAGAATCAACGTTTATCGCAAATAATATATACTTTTCTTCCAAACACAGTTCCTTACAGTGAAAAGCAAATGGGATGCGATATTTGTTGGGTGTCTAAATTTGGAAGGAAAGAATTATTTTTTAGTGTACTACCAAAATTAAGTCTATTATAAAAAGTGACAAAAATTGGTCCATTAATTTGTGTAACATGGTCAAATTTTGTGAAAATTGGTAAAAAAAATATGGGAAATCTAAAACTGAATCGATATTTGGTGACACAAGGGGTACCGCAGAGTATAACCCTGTGTCAAATATGAGGAATATTGTCAAATAATTTAATGGAGGTTTAGAGTATAAGAATAAGTAGGTTATAGTTACTACATGGACGAAAAAAGACTGTTTTTCATATGTTTGGGTGTAAAAATTATATGTTTGAAACTCAAATTTGTTAACACATTATTTTTAAGTGCAAGCATATAATGTTCATAAACTAGCATAACATGGTTGGGATATATATGTTAATATGTTAGAACATATTATGTTTGGAACATAAAATGTTTGTAAATATAATATGCTTAGATGCAAACATATATTCATTTAGATATAGCCCATAAATATATATGTGTTTAGAAAGAGAGATACCTAGAGAGTATGCTGCAATTAAAATAATGGAATGGAATATTGGCGCCTTAAAAATATATCCACACAAAGAAAATTTCATTAAAATTTTTTTTCTACCAGCCTATGCCCTAAGGTGAAACATAATATGTTTGAACAAAACAAACAATATTTTGTTTGGACCAATCCTGAAAATATATATATGCTTGAAGCAAAATGTGTTTGGGGTATATGTTACAGAAGCGATTTTTTTTGAGGGTGTACGTTAATTAATCCATATCGGTCCATTATTATAACATATGTAGCGCTCATATAAATTTCATATAAAATGTGTGTTTTTTTTTCTACTTTCAGGTGAGTTTTGACATTGGTGATTTATCCAAAAAGGCAGAATTGATGCCGATACAGAACAAAATGCTTACAAAGGTACAAATTAACAACTACAGTACAGTATAAATAAAAGCAAGATAAAAGAGAAGAGATAAGTTTAACATGAAAATGTAAGTGTATCCAAAAACTCGCTTGATAGATAACATAGTTGATATTGGGAGCGCATATTAAAATGCGAAAATTGTTCAAATGTTTAAGATTTTCTTCCGAAAAAATGTAACAAACAGATAACGCGACGCATTGTCCTTCGCTAACCACTGCTTTTTCCCTACTTTCTGTCATCGTCCGGATAACATACCACGCCAAGAAAATGACTCGTCTTTTGGCTCAATACGTGAATCGGCTTTGCCGTTGATGTCGAGATAATACCGGTCTAAATACAAATGTAACCGACTGACTGAATCGACGTATTGTCCTTCGCTAGCCAATACTTTTTCCCCACTTTCTGTCAACATACAGATACCGACCATGGTTGACACTCGTGCTAAAAATAATCTACCAAAATTTTAAAACAAAATTAAAAAAAAAAAAAAAACAAGTAAGGAAAGTCTAAAGTCGGGCGGGACCGACTATATTATACCCTGCACCACTTTGTAGATCTAAATTTTTGATACCATATCACATCCGTCAAATGTGTTGGGTGCTATATAAAGGTTCGTCCCAAATACATACATTTAAATATATCACTTGATTTGGACAGAATTTGATAGACTTTTACAAAATCTATAGACTCAAAATTTAAGTTGGCTAATGCACTAGGGTGGAACACAATTTTAGTAAAAAAATATGGGAAACATTTAAATCTGAAGCAATTTTAAAGAAAATTCGCAAAAGTTTATTTATGATTTATCGCTCGATATATATGTATTACAAGTTTAGGAAAATTAGAGTCATTTTTACAACTTTTCGACTAAACAGTGGCGATTTAACAAGGAAAATGTTGGTATTTTGACCATTTTTGTCGAAATCAGAAAAACATATATATGGGAGCTATATCTACATCTGAACCGATTTCAACCAAATTTGGCACGCATAGCTACAATGCTAATTCTACTCCATGTGAAAAATTTCAACTAAATCGGAGCAAAAAATTGGCCTCTGTGGTCATATGAGTGTAAATCGGGCAAAAGCTATATATGGGAGCTATATATAAATCTGAACCGATTTCAATCAAATTTGGCACGCATAGCTAGAATGCTAAATCTACTCCCTGTGCAAAATTTCAACCAAATTGGGCCAAAACTCGGGCGTCTGGGGCCATATAAGTCCATATCGGGCGAAAAATATATATGGAAGCTATATCTAAATCTGAACCGATTTCAATCAAATTTTGCACACTTGACTATACTACTAATTATACTCCTAGTGCAAAATTTCAACCAAATTCGGCCAAAACTCGGGCTTCTGGGGCCATATAAGTCCATATCGGGCGAAAAATATATATGGAAGCTATATCTAAATCTGAACCGATTTCAATCAAATTTTGCACACTTGACTATACAACTAAGTGTTATGCTAATACAAAATTTCAAGCAAATCGGTATAAAACTCTGGCTGCTGGGTCCATATTAGTGCATATCGGGCGAAAGATATATATGTGGGAGCTATATCTAAATCTGAATCGATTTGAACCAAATTTGGCGCACATAGATACAATGCTAAATCTACTCCCTGTGCAAAATTTCAACTAAATCGGAGTTAAAAATTGGCCTCTGTGGTCATATGAGTGTAAATCGGGCGAAAGCTATATATGGGAGCTATATATAAATCTGAACCGATTTCAATCAAATTTGGCACACATAGCTAGAATGCTAAATCTACTCACTGTGCAAAATTTCAACCAAATTGGGTCAAAACTCTAGCTTTTAGGACCATATTAGTCCATATCGGGCGAAAGATATATATGGGAGCTATATCTAAATCTGAACCGATTTCAATCAAATTTTGCCCACTTGACTATACTGCTAATTGTACTCCTAGTGCAAAATTTCAACCAAATTCGGCCAAAAATCTGGCTTCTGGGGCCATATAAGTCCATATCGGGCGAAAGATATATATGGGAGCTATATCTAAATCTGAACCGATTTCAATCAAATTTTGCACACTTGACTATACGACTAAGTGTTATGCTAATACAAAATTTCAAGCAAATCGGTATAAAACTCTGGCTGCTGGGTCCATATTAGTGCATATCGGGCGAAAGATATATATGGGAGCTATATCTAAATCTGAACCGATTTCAATAAAATTTGGCACACTTGACTATAGTACTAATTGTTCTTCTTGTGCAAAATTTTAAGCAAATTAGGGTAAAACTCTGGCTTCTGGGGCCATATAAGTGCATATCGGGCGAAATATATATATGGGAGCTATATCTAAATCTGAACCGATTTCTTCCAAAATCAATAGGGATCTATTCTGAGCCAAAACACACACTTGTACCAAATTTGAAGTCGATTGGACTAAAACTGCGACCTAGACTTTGATTACAAAAATGTGTTCACGGACAGACGGACAGACGGACATCGCTATATCGACTCAGGAACCCACCCTGAGCATTTTTGTCAAAGACACCATGTGTCTATCTCGTCTCCTTCTGGGTGTTGCAAACATATGGGTATAAAAATTGTTTGAGTTTTTTGATTAAAATTTTGTGGTTAGTATGAAAATTTGTTTTTTTTGCTTTGGAAAATAGGTTTATTTATTTCTTAAAAAAATTTGTAAAAATTTTATTTCTATAGAACATTTTGTCAAAATTTTAAATTTATAGAACATCTTCTCCCAATTGTATTTATAGAGAATTTTCCCATAATTGTATTTCTAGAGAAAATTTACTAGAACATTTTCTCAAAATTTCTATAACACATTTTTTCAAAAGTTTATTTCGATAGGAAATTTTTTCAAATTGTTTTTCTATAGGAAATTTTGTACTTTTTTTATAGAGAATTTTGTATATTTTTCTTTTTTTTCAAAAAAAGTTATGTTGTAAAAAATTTTTTTCTATAGGAAATTTTGTCAAAAATTTACTTCTATAGAAAATTGAAGTACCTCTTAATTAACGAGGAATAGTTTGCAAAATCTACCAAAACATCAAGAATTCTACACACAAAAAAGAATTTGTTCTGATTTAATCACAAAATTAATTGATCCAATTAATTATACCCACCACCATAGAATGGTGACGGGGGTATAATAAGTTTGTCATTCCGTTTGTAACACATCGAAATATCGATTTCCGACTATATAAAGTATATATATTCTTGATCAGGGAGAAATTCTAAGACGATATAACGATGTCCGTCTGTCCGTCTGTCTGTCTGTCTGTTGTAATCTCGCCACAGTCTTCAATAATGAAGCAATCGTGCTGAAATTTTGCACAAACTCGTCTTTTGTCTGCAGGCAGGTCAAGTTCGAAGATGGGCTATATCGGTCCAGGTTTTGATATAGTCCCCATATAAACCGACCTCCCGATTTGGGGTCTTGGGCTTATAGAAATCGTAGTTTTTATCCAATTTGCCTGAAATTTGAAATCTAGAGGTATTTTATGACCATAAAGAGATGTGCCAAAAATGGTGAGTATTGGTCCATGTTTTGGTATAGCCCCCATATAGACCGATCTCCCGATTTTACTTCTTGGGCTTATAGAAACCGCAGTTTTTATTCAATTTACCTGAAATTGGAAATCTAGAGGTATTGTAGGACCACAAATACGTGTGCCAAAAATTGTGAGTATCGGTCCATATTTTGGTATAGCCCCCATATAGACCGATCTCCCGATTTTACTTCTTGGGCTTATATAAACCGCAGTTTTTATTCAATTTACCTGAAATTGGAAATCTAGAGGTATTGTAGGACCACAAATACGTGTGCCATAAATTGTGAGTATCGGTCCATGTTTTGGTATGGGCCCCATATAAAACGACCTCCCGATTTGGGGTCTTGGGCTTATAGAAACCGTAGTTTTTATCCAATTTGTCTGAAATTGGAAATCTAGAGGTATTTTAAGACCATAAAGAGATGTGCCGAAAATGGTGAGTATCGGTCCATATTTTGGTATAGCCCCCATATAGACCGATTTTCCGATTTTACTTCTTGGGCTTCTAGATTCCGAAGTTTTTATCTGATTTGCCTGAAATTGTAAATATTCTGGTATTAAGTTTTTATCGGTCCATTTGGTAATGCCTCCATATAGACCGATTTCACTTCTTGAGGGTGTAGAAAGCGCACTGATCATGAAAATTGCTTGAAACTCAATGTAAAATTTCCAGATTTTACTTCTACAGATTTAAGATTTCTAATCAAGACGTTATTTTATAATTTTCTTGCACACTTACAAGAGATGTTATAGATTCCTCTAAAACTCAAACCAAAATGGTTCTTATAAATCCAGAATCTGATATAGTCCTCACAGGTGAAATCTTTAAATTTATCTTCGGGAAGTGTCCTCAAGCCCTCCTGAAATTTCAAAGGAATTGGGTATTTAAGATTCGGCCCGGCCGAACTTAGTGCTGTATATACTTATTTTTAATTGAAATGTCTTCAATTAAGAAAATGATAGTATCAATCACAGTTTTAATTAGGCATAGAGAAAATTCTTGATTAAAAAATTAATTGATTTCATTATCAAATTTCATTGATTCAATTAAAAATTTAATTGATGTTGATTGCAAAACTCAATTAATTTTTTAATTAAAAAAGGTAACCATTTTCAATTGCTTTCTGAATTGGCTTAGAGTTTTTATTTCGAATAACAACTGATTATGTATTTCAACACTTTTAATTACAAATTAAAAAAAATGTTTACCACTTTTTATACCCTTCACCATAGGATGGGGGTATATTAACTTTGTCATTCCGTTTGTAACACATCGAAATATTGCTCTAAGACCCCATAAAGTGTCTATATTCTGGGTCGTGGTGAAATTCTGAGTCGATCTGAGCATGCCCGTCCGTCCGTCTGTTGAAATCACGCTAACTTCCGAACGAAACAAGCTAACGACTTGAAACTTGGCACAAGTAGTTGTTATTGATGTAGGTCGGGGAGCCACCGTGGTGCAATGGTTAGCATGCCCGCCTTGCATACACAAGGTCGTGGGTTCGATTCCTGCTACGACCGAACACCAAAAAGTTTTTCAGCGGTGGATTATCACACCTCAGTAATGCTGGTGACATTTCGGAGGGTTTCAAAGCTCCTCTAAGTGGTTTCACTGGAATGTGGAACGCCGTTCGGACTCGGCTATAAAAAGGAGGTCCCTTGTCATTGAGCTTAACAAGGAATCGGGCAGCACTCAGTGATAAGAGAGAAGTTCACCACTGTGGTATCACAATGGACTGAATAGTCTAAGTGACCCTGATACATCGGGCTGCCACATAACCTAACCTAACCTAGGTCGGATGGAATTGCAAATGGGCCATATCGGTCCACTTTTACGTATAGACCCCATATAAACGGACCCCCAAATTTGGCTTGCGGAGCCTCTAAGAGAAGCAAATTTCATCCGATCCGGTTGAAATTTGGTACTTGGTGTTAGTATATGGTCTCTAACAACCATGCAAAAATTGGTCCACATCGGTCCATAATTATATATAGCCCCCATATAAACCGATCCCCAGATTGGGCTTGCGGAGCCTCTAAGAGAAGCAAATTTCATCCGATCCGCTTGAAATTTAGTACATGGTGTCAGCCTATGATCTCTAACAACCATGCAAAAATTGGTCCACATATATACAGCCCCCATATAAACCGATCCCCAGATTTGAAATCTGGAGTCCCTTGGAAGAGCAAAATTCATCCAATTCGGTTGAAATTTGGTACGTGGTGCTAGTATATGATATTTAACAACCATGCAAAAGTGGTCCATATCAGTCCATAATCATATATAGCCCCCATATAAACCGATCCCGAGATTTGGTTTTGGAGCCTCTTGGAGGAGCAAATTTCATCCGAGTCAGTTGAAATTTGGTACACTGATAGAAAAAGTTTCGTTATATTAACGAAATGTGTCATTAAAACTGAGCCAATGAAAAAAATTCGTTAATACAATGAAATTTTTCGTTATTATAACGAAATTTGTGTTAATCAACGTAACGTTTCGTTCTATTAACGAATATTTTCATTGTATTAATGAAAATGTTTCGTTATATCCATGAAAATTGTTCGTTGGCTCAATTTTAATGAAATTTTCTTTGTGTGTACATTGTGCTAGTATATGCCCGTTAACAACCATGCCTAAAAAGGTCTATATCGGTCTATAGTTATATATAACCATCAGATAAACGATCCCCAATCACACAAAAATTGGTCCATATCAAGTTCATAGTTGTATATAGCCCTCATATGAGCGACCCCCATATTTCAATTCTGGCTATCTACGTACCGTGCAAAAGTCCATATCGATTCGTAATTATTTGTAGACTTACCTACACATACCTTTTTTGTCTAAATATATACCACGTATGGACTAACTCACAATTTAGAAAACCACAACCCCAGTAATTCGATTGTGGATGACAGTGTTTCGTAGAAGTTTCTACGCAAACCATGGTGGAGGGTACATAGGGTACATAAGATTCGGCCTAGCCGAACTTACGGCCATATATACTTGTTTTAACTGACTTCCTTTTCCGAATGTGATTAAAAAGTTAATTGTTTTAATTAATTTTTTATTTAAAAATGTTCAATTATTTCCTTAATTAACTTAATGTTTCTATGTTTATAAAATTTAATTGTATCAATTAATTTATTAATTGAAAAAAATTTTCAACTACAATTAACTTTTTAATTGGAAATATTTTGGTGATATTTTTTTCTGTGTACCAATCTACCAAACGGTAAAAAATTTACGATTTTGCAACCGCTACAATATGCGAAGCAATTTCCGTCGATGTTGAGACAAAACCGGAGTTTCCACATACGTTTTTCGCTTGAAATTGTCGTACGTACACTAAGCTAAGAAAAGAAAACAAGGATCCTCCTAAAAAGCTTCTAGTTCCAAAATACTGATCCCACTTTGTTAAAATTTTACCAAAAAGTAAATTGTCTTTATTTGATATTTGTTTTTTTGCAAAGTAAGTTATTCTATATATATGGATATGTATGTACAATGTCTTTATCCACTTACTCACCTGTTCTACACTATAGATTTCCATGTTTGGATCATTTTCCAGCCATTGGCGTTGCTGACGATATGCGGCTTCCGTACGTTTTTTTATGTTGCGATGGCAACAGTAGCAAACGACGCACAATATGGTCGTAATCAATGTTAACATTGCTCTGAAACAAAGACAACACACAAATTTATATGACGAATAGCAAGAATAGACCCATAATAAGAATTGTAATAAAAATATATGACCTTAGTGGTTAAATATTGTGATGATAGTAAGGTGAGAGGGAAACAAAAGGGGAACATTTCTTACATTTAATGTTCCGTCAAAGGACAATCAGGACATGATAAATAAATAAATAATTGTGTGTAATTGTCTTAATATTGAAAAACGAGTCTTTTACTGTGAGTTACTGCGATGGAAAATTACTTTCATTTTTCAATAATTGTCAATCAAACGTAATTATGGAAAACGAATTCTCAAAGAATATTTGAAGGTACTTTCTGTGGTGTGGGTGTGTGTGTTAGTGAAGCATACTTTTAGGTGCTACACACAAAAAAATTTCACGAAAAATTTTCCAATTACAATTTTAATTAAGTTTTAAAAAATATTCAATTAAAAATTTAATTGATTCAACAAATTTTTTAATTGAAACAAAAATCAATCACAAAAATAATAGTATCAATTAATTTTTTAATTGGATCAATTAACTTTTTAATTGACCTTCAATTAATTTTTTAATTGATACTATCATTTCTGTGATTGAAGACATTTCAATTAAAAATTAATTGGATCAATTAATTTCGTGATTGAATCAGAAAAAAATTTTTTGTGTGTAGTATTACTTAAGTAGCTATTTTGAACTTTTCTCACAAATATGTAGGTACTTCTAAAACTTAATTTTTATACCCTGAATCACATTTTGAAACAGGTTAGTGCATATGTTTGCAATACCTAGAAGGAGAAAAAAACTGATAGTGATATGACGACAAATACACAGAAAAAAATTTCACGAAAATTTTCCAATTAAAATCTTAATTGAGTTTTAAAAAATATTCAATTAAAAATTTAATTGATTCAACAAATTTTTTAATTTAAATAAAAATCAATCACACAAATTAATAGTATCAATTAAATATTTAATTGGATCAATTAATTTTTTAATTGACTGTCAATTAATTTTTTAATTGATACTATCATTTCTGTGATTGAAGACATTTCAATTAAAAAATTAATTGGATCAATTAATTTCGTGATTGAATCAGAATTTTTTTTGTGTGTAAGCCATGATATCATTAAATGTTCTAGAGTAAGCTATGTGTACTTCGAACAACAAAAGTCTCGAATGCGCATCACTGTGATAAATACATTTTGAAATAAGATTTTGACAGAATTTTCTATAGAAGTAAATTTTGACAACATTTACTATAGAAATACCCATTTTCACAAAATGTTCTATAAAAAAATTGAGAGAATTTTCTATACACACAAAATTTTTTTTTCTGATTCAATCACGAAATTAATTGATCCAATTAATTTTTTAATTGAAATGTCTTCAATCACACAGAAAAAATTTTCAAGAAAATTTTTCCAATTAAAATTTTAATTGAGTTTTAAAAAAAATTCAATTAAAAATTTAATTGATTCAACAAATTTTTTAATTGAAACAAAAATCAATCACCAAATTCAATAGTATCAATTAATTTTTTAATTGGATCAATTAATTTTTTAATTGACCTTCAATTAATTTTTTAATTGATACTATCATTTCTGTGATTGAAGACATTTCAATTAAAAAATTAATTGGATCAATTAATTTCGTGATTGAACCAGAAAAAAAATTTTTTGTGTGCACGAAAATGATAGTTCAATCACAGTTTTAATTGGGCACAGAAAAAATTCTTGATTAAAAAATTAATTGATTTCATTGCCAAATTTCAATTAATTTTTTAATTGATTCAATTAAAAATTTAATTGATGTTGATTGCAAAACCCAATTAATTTATTAATTAAAAAAAGGTAACTATTTTCAATTACATTCTGAATTGGCTTAGAATTTTTATTTGGATTAACAATTGATTGTTTGAAAAAAAATTTTAACTAAAAATTTAAAAAAAATGTTCATTATCATCATAAACTGACTAAGTCTTCCGAATTTGATTAAAAGTTAATTGTATCAATTAACTTTTTAATTAAAAATTTTAAAATGTTCAATCATTGACTTAATTAACTTAATGTTTCTATCTTGATTAAAAAGTTAATTGTACCAATTAATTTATTAATTGAAAAAAATTTCAACTTCAATTAACTTTTTAATTGGAAATATTTTGGTGATATTTTTTTCTGTGTAGTAATAAAATTTTGACAACATTTTCTAGAGAAATAAAATTTTGGTAAATGCTCCATAGAAGTAAATTTTTGGCAAAATTGTAAATGGAAGTAAAATGTGGATGTGGAAATATTCTATAGAAGTAAAATATTCTATAGAAGCATAATTTGGATAGTATTATATAGAAGTAAAATATTGAGCAATTTTTGTAGAAATAAAATTTTGACAAAATTTCCTATAGAAATAAAATTTTGACAAAGTTTCCTATACAAATAAAATTTTGACAAAATTTTCTATAACAAATTAAAATTTTAACAAAATTTTCGATAGAAATAAAATTTTTGGCAAAATTTTCTACAGAAATAAAATTTTAAGAAAATTTTCTGTAGAAATAAAATTTTAACAAAATTTTCGATAGAAATAAAATTTTTGGCAAAATTTTCTATAGAAATAAAATTTTGACAAAATTTTCTATAAAAATAAAATTTTGACAAAATTTTCTATAGAAATAAAATTTTGACAAAATTTTCTATAGAAATAAAATTTTGACAAAATTTTCTATAGAAATAAAATTTTGACAAAATTTTCTATAGAAATAAAATTTCGAAAAAATTATCTGTAGAAATAAAGTGTTGACAAAATTTTCTACAGAAATAAAATTTTGACAAAATATTATATAGAAATGAAATTTTGAGATAATTTTCTATAGAAATAAAATTTTGAGAAAATTTTCTATAGATATAAAATTTTGAAAAAATTTTCTATAGAAATAAAATTTTGAAAAAATTTTCCATTGAAATAAAATTTTTACAAAGTTTTCTATAGAACTAAAATTTTCTATACAAATCAAATTTTGACAAAATTTTCTATAGAAATAAAATTTTGACAACATTTTCTATACAAATTAAAATTTTAACAAAATTTTCGATAGAAATAAAATTTTTGGCACAATTTTCTACAGAAATAAAATTTTAAGAAAATTTTCTGTAGAAATAAAATTTTGACAAAATTTTCTATAGAAATAAAATTTTGACAAAATATCTATAGAAATAAAATGTTGACAAAATTTTATACAGAAATAAAATTTTGACAAAATTTTATACAGAAATAAAATTTTGACAAAATATTCATAAGAAATGAAATTTTGAGAAAGTTTTCTATAGAAATAAAATTTTGAAAAAATTTTCCATTGCAATAAAATTTTTACAAAGTTTTCTATAGAACTAAAATTTTCTATACAAATTTTCTGTAGAAATAAAATTTAAACAAAATTTTCGATAGAAATAAAATTTTTGGCAAAATTTTCTATAGAAATAAAATTTTGACACAATTTTCTATAGAAATAAAATTTTGACAAAATATTCATAAGAAATGAAATTTTGAGAAAGTTTTCTATAGAAATAAAATTTTGAAAAAATTTTCCATTGCAATAAAATTTTTACAAAGTTTTCTATAGAACTAAAATTTTCTATACAAATTTTCTGTAGAAATAAAATTTAAACAAAATTTTCGATAGAAATAAAATTTTTGGCAAAATTTTCTATAGAAATAAAATTTTGACACAATTTTCTATAGAAATAAAATTTTTACAAAATTTTCTATAGAAATAAAATTTTGACAAAATTTTCTATAGAAATAAAATTTCGAAAAAATTATCTATAGAAATAAAATGTTGACAAAATTTTCTACAGAAATAAAATTTTGAAAAATTTTATTTATTTATACCCTGAATCACATTTTGAAACAGGTTAGTGCATATGTTTGCAATACCTAGAAGGAGAAAAAAACTGATAGTGATGGGACGATACATAAGCCATGATATCATTAAATGTTCTAGAGTAAGCTATGTGTACTTCGAACAACAAAAGTCTCGAATGCGCATCACTGTGATAAATACATTTTGAAATAAGATTTTGACAGAATTTTCTATAGAAGTAAATTTTGACAACATTTACTATAGAAATACCCATTTTCACAAAATGTTCTATAAAAAAATTGAGAGAATTTTCTATAGTAATAAAATTTTGACAACATTTTCTAGAGAAATAAAATTTTGATAAATGCTCCATAGAAGAATACAATTTTGATAAATGCTCCAAAATGTTCGATAGAAATAAAATTTCCGGAAATTTTTCTATAGAAATACAATTTTGACAAAATTTCCTATACAAATAAAATTTTGAAAAAAATTTTTATAGAAGTAAAATTTTGACAAAATTTTCTATAGAAATAAAATTTCGAAAAAAATTTCTATAGAAATGAAATTTTGAGAAATATTTCTATAGAAATAAAATTTTGCAAAATTTTCTATAGAAGCAAAATTTTGATAAAATTTTCTAAAAAAAAATCGAGAAAATTTTCGATAGAAATGAAATTTTGATAAAATTTTCTATAAAAATAAAATTTTTACAAAATATTCTATAGAAATAAAATTTAAAAAAAAAAAAAACTTCTGAAAAATAAAATTTTGACAAAATTTTCTATAAAAATAAAATTTTGACAAAATTTTCTATAGAAATAAAATTTCGAGAAAATTTTCAATAGAAATGAAATTTTGACAAAATTTTCTATAGAAATTAAATTTTCACTAAATTGCCTGTAGTAATAAAATTTTGAAAAAATTTTCTATAGAGATAAAATTTTGAGAAAATATTCTATAGAAATAAAAATTTTGACAAAATTTTCCATATAATTAAAATTTTGACAAAATTTTCCATATAAGTAAAATTTTGACACAATTTTCTATTGAAATAAAATTTTGGACATTTTCTATAGAAATAATATTTTGACAAAATTTTCTTTGAAATAAAATTTTAAAAAAATTTTCTATAGAAATTAAATTTTGACAAAATTTTTACAGAAATAAAATTTTGACATAATTTTCTATAGAAATAACATTTTGACAAAATTTTCGCTGAAATAAAATTTTCTGCAGAGATAAAAATATTCTATAGAAGTAAAATATTCTATAGAAGCATAATTTGGACAGTATTCTATAGAAGTAAAATTTTGACAAAATTTTCTATAGAAATAAAATTTCCGGAAAATTTTCTATAGAAATACAATTTTGACAAAATTTCCTATACAAATAAAATTTTGACAACATTTTTTATAGAAGTAAAATTTTGACAAAATTTTCTATAGAAATAAAATTTCGAAAAAATTTTCTATAGAAATGAAATTTTGAGAAATATTTCTATAGAAATAAAATTTTGACAAAATTTTCCATAGAAGCAAAATTTTGACAAAATTTCCTGTAGAACTAAAATTTTGATAAAATTTTCTAAAAAAAAAATTCGAGAAAATTTTCGATAGAAATGAAATTTTGATACAATTTTCTATAGAAATAAAATTTTGACAAAATGTTCTATAGAAATAAAATTTTGAAAAAAAACTTCTGAAGAATAAAATTTTGACAAAATTTTCTATAGAAATAAAATTTTGACAAAATTTTCTATAGAAATAAAATTTCGAGAAAATTTTCAATAGAAATGAAATTTTGACAAAATTTTCTATAGAAATTAAATTTTGACAAAATTCCTGTAGTAATAAAATTTTGAGAAAATTTTCTATAGAGATAAAATTTTGAGAAAATGTTTTATAGAAATAAAAATTTTGACAAAATTTTCCATATAAGTAAAATTTTGACACAATTTTCTATTGAAATAAAATTTTGGACATTTTCTATAGAAATAATATTTTGACAAAATTTTCTTTGAAATAAAATTTAAAAAAAAAAATTTCTATAGAAATTAAATTTTGACAAAATTTTTTATAGAAATAAAATTTTGACATAATTTTCTATAGAAATAACATTTTGACAAAATTTTCGCTGAAATAAAATTTTCTGCAGAAATAAAATGTTGACAAAATTTTCTACAGAAATAAAATTTTGCAAAATAAAATTTTTTTTAGAAAAACTAAATGTTCATGATCGGACTAGAATTTAATATACGTATACTTTTACAATAGTCTTTAAATGTGATATTATGTAATTTTAGCACCTTTTGGCTTCGAAAAGTACATTTTTAGTACTTTTTCGTCAACATAACAGGTTGGCTTATAAGTCCCCGGTCTGACACATAGATGGCGTCGCTAGTATTAAATGCGTATTATTTTTATATAGTACCAACCTTCAACTGATTTGTGTCATTGTGTCAAATTTGACGTCTGTAAGTCAATTAGTTTGTGAGACAGCGACCGGTCAACCGTCTCCGAAGCGTGGAAAGACTCAAAAGTCCGCTGGCAAAGTAATGGCCTCTGTTTTTTGGGATGCGCATGGAATAATTTTTATCGATTATCTTGAGAAGGAGAAAACCATCAACAGTGACTATTATATGGCTTTATTGGAGCGTTTGAAGGTCGAAATCGCGGCAAAACGGCCCCATATGAAGAAGAAAAAAGTGTTGTTCCACCAAGAAAACGCACCGTGCCACAAGTCATTGAGCACGATGGCAAAAATTCATGAATTGGGCTTCGAATTGCTTCCCCACCCACCGTACTCTCCAGATCTGGCCACCAGCGACTTTTTCTTGTTCTCAGAATTCAAAAGGATGCTCGCAGGGAAAAAATTTGGCTGCAATGAAGAGGTGATCGCCGGAACTGAGGCCTATTTTGAGGCAAAACCGAAGGAATACTACCAAAATGGTATCAAAAAATTGGAAGGTCGTTATAATCGTTGTATCGCTCGTGAAGGGAACTATGTTGAATAATAAAAACGAATTTTGACAACAAAAATGTGGTTTTCTTTGTTAGACCGGGGACTTATCAGCCAACCTGTTAATTTATCATTCCTGTTAGAGGCAATTAATTTAATGTAAAGAATTTTGAGTGGATTTGATGAAATAAACATTCTCCCAAAAGACCGGCTCAGATGGCACGTTGGCAGAGGTTTAATTTAAAATTACAGCTTCCAAGGACATCGGGTGTATCTGTGGATTTCTCAATTAATTATCTCCATATACAAAATCTGTGGGAAATTTCCGCATTTATTTATGGATAACAAGTAAGTAAAGTCTAAAGTCGGGCGGGGCCGACTATATTATACCCTTCACCCCTATGTAGGCCAAAATTTGTGTTACATCTCAACTACTTCACATTTGCTGTAAGCTATATAAAGGAGACAATTTTTTTACTTCTACAAAATTTTTAGAATTAAAATTTAAATCGGCTAACGCTATCCAGTTAATTGGAGGAAACTTCCATTGAAAATGGGTCTAAAATGTGTAACAGTCTACCATATTGCCCCAACTCTGGTGTACGTATATATGTGGGAGCTATATATAATCTGAACAGATTTTGACTAAATTTGACATGTATAGTTAGAATAATAATTCTGCTATCTATGCGAAATTTCACGTAAATGGGAGTATAACTTTGGTCATATGAGTGCAAATAGGACGGAAGATATATATGGGAGCCATATCTAAATCTGAACCGATTTCAACCAAATTTGGCACAATTACCGATACTACTAAACGCACTCCTTGCGCGAAATTTGAAGCAAATCACGGAAAAACCCTGAATTTTTGAGGCCATATAAGTTCAAATCGGACGAAAGATATATATGGGAGCTATATGTAAATCTGAACCGATTTGGCTGATATTTTGCAAGATTTTCGAGATTCATAAAATATTTGGATGTACGGTATTTCAAGAAAATCGGTTGATAAACACGCTAACTATGACCCAATCGGGGATAGATATATATGGCAGCTATATCTAAATCTGAACCGATTTTAACAAAATTTGACACACTTAACGATACTATTAAACGTACTCTTTGTGCAAAATTTGAAGCAAGTCAGGGCAAAACTCTGGCTTTTGAGGCCATATAAGTTCAAATCGGACGAAAGATATATATGGGAGCTATATCTAAATTTGAACCGATTTCAATTAAATTTACCAAGCATTGGTAGAATGTCAATTCTAACCTCTGTGCAAAATTTCACGAAGATCGGTAATAAACTTTGGCCTCTGTGGTCATATGTGTCTAAGTCGGAAAGATATATATGGGAGCTATATCTAAATCTGAACCGATTT